>NC_142351.1:36472624-36772624 GCF_059441175.1 Urocampus carinirostris | reverse complement strand
TAACAAGATGAGACATGGCAATCCATGTTAAACAGGTTATAAACACTTAAAAGAGAAAATAATACAAAAGACTGTCAGAATAAATGGGAGAAAATATTTACACTGTGCTTAGAAACTGGCCTAAGTTGCAATATTAGTGCAGTGAAAGGTAGTGCAACAACACCCATCCATTATCTGCACCACTTATCCTCAGGAAGGTCGTGTGGGTGCTGGAGCCCATTGGGCAGGGGACACTCAGAACTGGTTACCAGCCAGTCGAAGAGCACACAGACACCGACAACTCACTCGCTCATTCACACTTAGGGACAATTTGGACCAGCCAATTACATGCAAACTCCGCACAGGAAGGCTGGTAGCTAGATCCGAACCCATGACCTCATTACTGTGCCGGTACGTGCGACCCACTCATCTGCCTGTCCATCCAGCTCAATAACATGTAGCAGAAATTTCCAAAAGAGACGCAAGATATATATTTTTCACAGTTTTACGCGCTTGTCTAGGGTAGTGACGGCCCTAGGGAACAAGCTATCTCTGAGCCTGTTAGTACTTGCTTTAAGGGACCAGTAGCGTCTAGCAGAGGGCAACACGTCAAAGAGGTGTTTGCTTGGGTGAGTCCTTTAAAATGTTGATGGCTCTCTGGCGTTATCACAAGCTGGCTTAACCTCCAGAGTAGCATGTAAGGACAAAAACAACGTGCGACTATCACACGGGAAGGCGAGACCCCGCTCTAAAGTTTTCTTACACCAATATTTGCTTCTGTTTGACAAATTTTGCAACAAAATGAGCGTGCTACTAACCCCCCGGCACCCCATTCTTTCCCTCCTTTGTCGTCCAGTGTGGCAAGCACGGTGAAGCACGCCCTTTCGGTGTGGTTGAGCGTCATTGTGTTCAGCAATCAGATGACCATTCTCAGTGCCACCGGCACCTTCCTCGTGTTCGTCGGAGTCTTCTTGTACAACAAAGCCAGACAGGCCCAGCGGCAGCACCTCCAGGCCTTGGCTGCACTGCAGAACCAAAAACTTAAATCACAGGACCAAAACGTCCAGCAAGGCCCGCAGTCTGATTAAAAGTCTCCAGGTTTTCCACTTCAGGCATTCAACGCCACGCACACATTCCAGAAATGGAGGAGCGTAACATTCATCATTTACGGGTATGATCTAGTTCAGTGGTCGACAACCACCGGGTCGCGCACCGGTACTGGGCTATGGGGTCGTTTGGCACTGTGGCGCACAGAAATAAGAAAAATTTACGCCGTTTTCACCTATACCAAATGTATTTGTGTATACAACCACTTTATTTAAGCTGTAATTTGGGCGCACGCTACACCAAGGTTTTAACAGTATTGTAATTGAGCAATGATTGATCAGTCAATAAATATCTCTGACCTCATTTGCTCAGCATTGAACGCAGCACGAATCGAACCAGGATTATGGCCGTTAGACCACTTATTCCCAGCCAACAAATTGTGTTTTACAGTGGACCCAAATGCAGAAGCAGAAACCAAGGCGAGGTTCTCAATAAAAAGTATTTTATCACAAAATCCTACAAAAAGTAACAAACATATGATTGAAAACAACAGTAATAAATGGAAAACAAAAGTCACACCTCACAAACTTAGATGGAACTGGAAAAAGTGGACGGCGGTCTGGATGGTGTTATTGATGGTAAACAATTAAGATAACTTGATCAAAATGTCCTTATGAAGGCTTGGGGTAATTTGGGACAGGTTTGTGGTGATTAAACACACCTGTCCTAATTCCAAACCCGTTGGGCACCCTCTGGTGGAAGAGGGCACCCCAGACCCCAATACACAAGCCCACCCGGATTATAGGTGACAAAGTAAGTGCACTAGGTTTTATCTTATTATCATACTATTTTTACTCACAGTGCCACATTGTACAATGCTGTTTTGGCTAAATTATTTCCCATAATTTTCCATCACAACGTAATGAAAAACAACACTGTACACCGTAGTATCGTGAGTATAAAATAGTGTGATGATCAGATCAAACCTAATACCTTTTCCTTTGTTATCTATTGTTATTGGAAGGCCGGGCAGTGAGAATCTATTTTAAAACCGGTCTGTGGTACAAAAAACGTTGCCGACCACTGATTACCTTGATAAGTGACTCTTGATGAAAGGTGAGAGAAAGCCTTTCCTACTCCTGTGGAACATTTACTGTAATCTTAATCAACACGTTAGCATTTGAAAAAACAAAAGCTCAGGGTTTCCTTCAACTTTTTGGAGGAAGGATTTTGTCTTACGTCCAAGCCTGTAGACCTCATCTTTGGTACAGAAATCACTAAATGTACGCCATCGATTTGCCAGTGTTGGCTATACTGCACAAAAGACAATGCAGCCAGAGGCTCTCAAGATGCATTTTGAAATGATTGCATTCTGGGAATGCTAAGTCATCAGATACATCTTTAACTTGATTGCTTGATGTATTTGAATAGTGTCCAGAGTCGCATGCAGTCTGATTTTTCTCCCTAAAATCGTACTGCATTCATATTTACGTAAAGTGACAAGTATCTAAATCCGCATAATACAGAAACAGCATGACTCTTGCTTTACTTTAACAATATTTCGTTAAAAAATAAATCTTTAAACCGGGTCAAAAGTGGACAGATCCGTTGCTTGGCTTGTTTGTGCCTACCAAAGGAAAATTGGCCGTACTGTACTCGACAGCTTCCTCGCCTGGCAAAAACAAACAAATTGGGTCATTGGATTTACAACACACAATTGGGCTTGTAATGTCTAACTTTTTACAAAGGGAGTTTGTGTACTATGTAGCGTCTCCTTGTGGTAAAAAGAAGATATTTGAATAATAAGCAAAAATACATTAACTCTCATAAAACCATCACATTTTAAATACTGTACTTTATATTAAACAACGAGAAGGTCATTCTAGATGGGAGTGACATGATTGTCTGTCATCTTCCTTCTTGGGTACCCCCAAAAATCTTGCGGAAAAATGAGAATAAAAATAATGCTGTTTTGTAGCTTTGAGTCTGTCATTTGTATCTTTCTTTTTACTTTGTAGCACTCCTTTTCGGTTGCTCTACATCACAGGTGTCAAACAGGCGACCAGCGGGCCAGATTAGGCCCGCTAAGGGATTGAATCCAGCCCGCGAGACAACACTCAGAGAAGCACAAGAGAAGCTGCAGGTTGAAATATGTCAACTTGATGTTGCCATAGCCAGGTTTCTCTCACAAAGACACTGTACTTGTATTTCTTTTTCTCTCTCTCTCTCTCCCTCTTTTCCACCCCTTTTTTCCCACTCTCTTTCACTCTCTTGTCTTTTTTTCTCTTCCTTTGTTGCTCTTTGTCTCTTTCTCTCTATGTGTCTTTTTAACTTCTTTTGCTCTAACTTCCTTTTTTCCTTTTCTCTTTCTCCCTACCCTTCGCGCTTTCTTTTCTCTTTTCTCTCCTTCTGTCTTTCTATTTCTCTTTGGATTTCTTTCTTCCGTTCCCTTTCTTTGCCCCTCTCCCATGACTTCTCTTTTTATCTCTTTTGTTTCTCACGCTCTCTTCCTCTCTCTCTTTCTTTGTCCCGCCCTCTCTCCTTTTCCCTTCCTCTTTCTCTTATTTCTGTATCTCTTTTTCTTTCTCTTTAATCTACTAGTCCGGCCCCCAACAGAATGTTTGTTCTAGCGTGTGGCCCCCGAGTTAAAATCAGTTTTACTTTCTTATGTATCGTAGCACGCCTGTATTCATTTTAAAACCAATGAAAACGGGCTCTTGCATCTCAAAAGGGAACAATACAGACGCTTCCCAACTTACAAACGAGATGGCCATCGTTCGTAAGTTGAATTTGTTGCTCTAGTTTATAGAAGTATTTTTAAGTCTTGTATAAGTAACCTTTATTGTTTTGAAACTGAAGAATACATTTTTAATAAAATAAGACGCTCTATAACGTTACAAAGCAGGCTGAATGATAAAGCATAGTACTGAAAAACAAAGCTACACATTAGGCGTTGACATTCTGTGGTCTGTGAAGCCCTTCGAGACTCCTTGTGATTAAGGGCGTCACAAATAAACATGACTATAAAGATAAATAAAGTTCAGTTAACTTACTTTTGGAAGACGAGGCTCAAGAGGTCCTCCTCCGTGTTAGAGAGTGGCCGAAAAAAAGTGATCAAACCATTTTCTCAACCGCATCAAGCTTTCTTATTCCACTTTCATTTCAAAAGAAACAGCTCGCCTCCTTTTTACACCAACCATATCGAATAGATTCACGAGATTTTGAAGAATAAAAATGTCAACTTTTTTGCGCGCTGGAGATACAGTATAGAATGTTCACACATGAACTAGGAAGTAGAAGCCGGATTTCTTCTTTGGGGTGGATGCTGGTGACCACTCACAGCGCCACACGCTGGTAGCAGCGGAAAGAAGCACTACAGTAACGTCCTCTACTCTGAAAAGGTACACACAATACAAAATCTAACTTACAGCAATGTCTGGATATTTTTCGACATCCGAAAAAAATGATCTTATCTACCGTTTTGCGTAGGTCGAATGGTCGTGAGTAGGGGAGCGTCTATATTTTTGCATCACCCACTGATGATACCTGATCATGACAATGGCGCCTTGAGCTTGCAGTGTCATGTGCAAGTAGATCTGTATTTTCCACACCGACTGGAGCTTAGTTCTTTGACTCCCAACCAAGCATAGCAACTCTTACTTTAGGCCTTCTTTGGACTCCGCAGCAGATTAGTCTTTTATTTTTTTTTTCACACGGTCGAGTAAAATTTCATGCTGATTCAGTTAAGTACTATTCTATTTTATACCTCAACTGTGTTGGATAAAGATGCACTTTATTTGGCCATTTCTAATGAAATATTTTGTGACGCGTTTTTTTTCTTATTTTGTATGGCGCTGTCACCCTTAATGTGGGTTTTGTCATACCTGGATTTACATACAGAATAGAACTTTTTAAGTGAGCATTGTTTAAAACTAGATTAGAGGACAGGCTCCAGGATGAAAAAATTAAATACTGTATAATGTAAATAAAGAAGGATTCTCAATATTTATAAGGTTTTCCCGTAGACTAGCCTACAGTTTTGCATGGCAAAAGTATTGCACCCCAAAAGTCTCCCCCCACCCATCCGGAAGAACTTTTTGAAGTGTTGCCATATTTCAGGCTTCAAATTTATGGTTAGAAAAAACGTTGTTTTTTTTTTTTTAAATTGATTAATTTCTTGGTGTTTTCCTGGTTGTAGGAAATTGGCAATGTTACTCCTGCGCCAAACGTAACGTTTTGCATTCATCACCAAAAGTTTAGTTTTGGTCTAACCAGAGCACCTTGTTCAACATTATTTATTTCCTTATGTGGCTTCTTCCAAAGACTAAACATGCCTTTTTTCTGTTTTTTTTACGGAAGGGCTTTCTTCTTTCCACTTTTCCATAAAGGGCAGATTTATGCCCAGTACGACTAATAGTTGTATTATGCATAGATTGTCCCATCTCAGATGTGTTTGTCGGCAGGTCATCCAATGTGATCATAAACCTCTTGGTGTCTTCTGAGATTAGTTTTCTTCTTCTTGGGGCGAAAATTGAGAAGGGAGGCCATGTCTTGGTAGGTTTGCAATGGTTTAATGCTCTCTCAATTTTTATATTATTGCTCACACAGTGCCCCGGGAGATGTTTAAATATTGTGAAATCTTCTTGTATCCCAGTCCTGCTTTGAACTTTTCCAAAACTTTTTTTCTGGACCTGCCTGGTGTGTTATTTTGTCATCATAATGCTGTTTCTTCTCCAGGGTCTACAAGCCCATCACAGAGCAGATGCAGTTAAACTAAGACTTAATGACTGATGAGTGTGCTCTGTTTGTCATTGTTAGTCATTTTTGTCGACATTTGACCCTTCAAAAGTCAAGAGGGAAACCGGAGTCAGTTGGCTGGGCTGAGAGAACAGGGGGACAAATGTTTAGCAACACCGACTTTTAGTTTTTTTTTTTAAATATTACATAAATTGTTGAAATAATTTAGTTCCACTTCACAATTGTGTCTCACATGTTCTAGATTCTTCGGAATAATCTTCAGTTTTTCAGCTTTACGTTTGAAGCCTGTAAGTTGGCAGATGGTAAAAACGTCCTTTATTAAAAAAAACAATATTGATTTGAATAATAACCTAAAATACACACACTATCATAAATGTGTTCTTTTAAATGCTTGTAGTTCAATAAATTTGTATTTATTTTACATAATATGAGGCTAACCCAGAGGGCATCTAGTGGTCAAATAGTACGCATTGTCCCTAGAAGAGAAAAACAGTTTGTTGTAATAAGTTATGTATGTTCTGGATATTTATCATTTGACCAAGGCCCCAAAGCTTTTGCGTTACAAAACTTTGTGTTAATGTAGTTTCTGTGGATGGCAACATTGTAATGCTGAAGCCTTTTTGGTCATCACCCTGGGATAGACCGTCGGGATGGAGGATGCTTGGCTGGTTAATGGTGAAGGTTGTTGTCAGAAGGGCTGCCGGCTGTACGCGGAAAGGCTGGAATAAGTGTTGCTATGGAAACCATTGTATTTGCCTCCCCTGTGATCGGTGCTGCTGTCTTGTGAAAGTATCTGCTATCTCTGTAATGCAACAAGGCCCCAGACACGAGTGCAGTCACAGGACACACACGGGTACGCCACAAAAACCTTGTACTTGGAACTTTTTGAGACGTTCATTGGCATGTTGCATTTCTTAGCCCCTAATAGTCACAGCAGATTGCGAAACCAAAACCAAAAAGTCTTGGGAGCTCTATTAAAATGCCCGCTCACAAGTATGGTTGTGCGACAAAAATAATAAAGAGAAGAAAAAAAAAGGGGGGGGGGAATAAATATATATATATATATATATATATATATATATATATATACTGGACCGTCTCAGAAAATTAGAATATTGTGATAAAGTTCTTTATTTTCTGTAATGCAATTAAAAAAACAAAAATGTCATACATTCTGGATTCATTACACATCAACTGAACTATTTCAAGCCTTTTATTATTTTAATATTGCTGAATTTGGCTTACAGCTTAAGAAAACTCAAAAATCCTATCTCAAAATATTAGAATATCATGAAAAAGTATACAAGTAGGCTATTCAACTAATCACCTGAATCATCTAATTAACTCGAAACACCTTGCGAGGGTTTCCTGAGCCTTAAAAACACTCAGCTTGGTTCAGTAAACTAAATCACAAGTATGGGGAAGACTGCTGATCTGTCTGCTGTCCAGAGGACCATCATTGATACCCTCCATCAGGATGGTAAGACACAAAAAGAAATTTCTCAAAGAGCAAGCTGTTCACAGAGTGCAGTTTCAAAGCATATCCACAAAAAGTCTGTTGGAAGGGAAAAATGTGGCCGGAAACGCTGCACAACCAAGAGAGATGACCGCAGCCTTAACAAAATTGTGAAGAAGAGCCGCTTCCAGAATTTGAGGGAGCTTCAAAGACAGTGGGCTGAAGCTGGAATCCAGGTATCAAAAGCCACAGTTCACAGACGTGTCCGAGAAATGGGCTACAATAGCCGTATTCCCATGGTCAAGCCACTTCTGAACTCAAGACAACGGAAGAAGCGTCTGACTTGGGCTATGGAGAAGAAGCACTGGACAGTTGCAGAGTGGTCCAAAGTCCTCTTTTCAGACGAAAGCAAGTTTTGCATTTCATTTGGAAGTCAAGGCGCCAGAGTCTGGAGAAAGGCTGGAGAAGAGCAAAATCCAAGTTGCTTGAAATCCAGTGTGAAGTTCCCACAGTCAGCTATGGTTTGGGGAGCCATGTCAGCTGCTGGTGTTGGTCCACTGTGTTTCATCAAGTCCAGAGTAAATGCAACTGTGTACCAAGAGATTTTAGAGCACTACATGCTTCCATCTGCTGAAAAGCTCTATGGAGATGAGGATTTCATTTTCCAGCATGATCTGGCACCTGCCCCCAGTGCCAAAACCACCAGTAACTGGTGCACTGACCATGGCATCACTGTCCTTGATTGGCCTGCTAATTCCCCTGACCTGAACCCCATCGAGAATTTGTGGGGTATAGTTAAGAAGAAGATGAAAGACACCAGACCTACAAATGCAAATGAGCTGAAGGCCGCTATCGAAGCATCCTGGGCATCAATAACACTTCATCAATGCCACAGGCTGATTGCCTCCATGCCACGCCGGATTGATGCAGTACTCCGTGCAAAAGGATTCCCAACCAAGTACTGAGTGCATCAATGGACATTTTCAAATGTTTGATTTAGTTTTGCTGTTATAAAATTATTTTTTTTACTTGGTCTGAGGAAGTATTCTAATATTTTGAGATAGGATTTTTGAGTTTTTTTCAGCTGTAAGCCAAATTCAGCAATATTCAAATAATAAAAGGCTTGAAATAGTTCAGTTGATGTGTAAGGAATCCAGAATGTATGACATTTTTGTTTTTTTAATTGCATTACAGAAAATAAAGAACTTTATCACAATATTCTTATTTTCTGAGACAGTCCAGTATATATACTGTGTATATATATATATATATATATATATATATATATATATATATATATATAGAAGATAATGAAATGACAGCCCTGCAAATAAACACTGGCTAAAAAAAATATTATGTGTTAGCATTTCAGAGTCAGCCAACTTTAAGTAATACATCTTTCACAACGCCAAGTGATGGATTTGATACAAGCACCAGGCTAAAAAGTGATTTTGTTGACCTAATCAATTACAATTATTGCCAATATCCTTGGTTTTATTTAACCGCTTCAATTATCTAAATATCAAATATAACAATGTTTTAGAACATTTTGCTGTAGGCAATAGTGTAGTTTGTTATGAAAGTTATCATTTCCCAAAGCATTTGTTTTCATTTATTTATGAACTTAATACCGCCCTTTTGTGATTACTCCACATGTGTACTTTCATGGTTACTCGGATCAGGCACTCCGGGAATCATCAATTTATCAAATCATGAAAGAAACAAAATAAATTATTGATACTAAATTCGGGAAAACGGTTATTAATTACAGTTACTAGTTACTTCATTCAAAAAAATATTTTATTGGCAATCAGCCGCACCCACCCCGAAGCGACAACATGTGTTTCGTTATATCATATATATTGTTAATTAACATTTTGTTGTGAGATACTGAGTTGCTCTACATGAATGAGGTTTATTATAAAAAAAGTTCAAAAATTTAGTAGCTTGGACGTTCACTGTAGAAGGAAAAAATACATGCAAATATAATTAAGTAGCATAATACATTTTCTTATTCAAATTATTAATTCATTTTCTGCATTAAATTATTGTTGCTAACATACTGATTAAAGGGATAACTACAAATCTGTGTTTTTTCATTTTCTCATTTTATACTTCCTTTTTTTCTTAACTTCTTGATACAACATAATAATTCGTAATATAATGCATCAAAGCAAGTGAGCTGTTTGAGAGCCGGCTCTCTTTAATGAGTTGAGCCGAAAAAGCCGGTTCTCTAAAAGGAGACGGACCTCCTTTCACTACATCAAACTGCTCTCTTCGTTTGCGACGAAAAAAAGCATACTGAGATAGAGGCTACCACGACAAACTCGTTTGACTTGAATAATTTGCCGTTTCGTGATAGTCGGTGTATACCGGATGGTACACATAATTGACAAATTTGCAGTTTTACGTGCAGATTTTGTCGTACACGTCTTAAAAAGCATAATAAACGTACTTTGTACGGCAAAAACGTACAGGATGACAGGTATGCTTATTTTTAGTAGGGAAATAAAGCACTCTAAGTAATTCTTTGTTTCCATTTTAAATCAATATATATTTTATTACGAAGAAGGTTTTTTTATCTCGACAAGGCGCTGAATAATACACACGTCCCTTAAATAACCTTTTTCTAATAGAAACGGGAAAGCGGACAATAAAACAGACTTAGTTTAGCGCTAGGACCCAGCGGGGAGCTGTGAAGCTGATGCTGGCTGCCCACCCATCCTGCTTCTGAGCGCTGCATGCTGATTTAGTTGCCCCGGGCGCACAGTGAAGCCACCACATGTGTGCATGAAAGTGTGAGCGTGTGTTTTTGTGTTGGGTGTAGGCGGTCAGTCTTTCAGAGGAGGAGGCTTGGAGTGGGAGGCCATGACAAGATGAAAGGGGGCAGGTGAGAAAGAGACACAGGACTATAGCACTCTTCTTTGACCCCTCCATCCCCTCCTCAGCACTCACAAATTCATTGTTTGTAGAAATGCATGAATGTGCTTTCTGTGTGTTTTGGACAAAGATCAAATAAAGCTCATCGTTTTTTACAGCAGACTCGTCAGAGCAGAAGTGAGGAACTCTTGACCAACTGAGGTATGTTGCATACTTATTGCCATTCACACATCCTTTTCTGTTGATGGAGTGTGCATTGAGAATTAAAGATTTGGGTCAAACGCTAAATCGGATGCGATCGTCTGCTTCTAGTTTCATGTTGTTTATGAATGCGTGTGCTATGAGTAAAAGTGAAAATTTGTTTCATTTGCATGTGAACAAGTTAGGTGGTTTCCCATTCTTACACTTGAGAGAAACTGCGGGGAATATTCCGATGACCTCTGAGGTCGAGTTTCACTGCTGTGTGTAAAGCTGTGGACCGGTACCGACACGTGGGTTGTTTAATACCGGGCTGCCAAGAGAAACCCATTTATTTATATGTATAAGAATTTTTTTTTTTTTTTACCAAATAAATGTAAACGTTTTTGAGGTTTTACGCGTGTAAATTGTGGGTGATTATCTTTTTGCAAACAACACTTTGGTGTCGTGAGTTTTGAAAGAAAGAATCCTAAATTTCCTGGTTTTACGATTTTATTACAAAACTCATACGTTTAACACTAAGAAAGACCAAGTGGTCAAGCTCAACTTTTATTTATTATTTAAAAGGTGTCTCTATATGTGTTACATCCTAACAAACATTTTACCAACAAGGGTTTTTTATGTTTTGTTCATAAACATATACACTTATACTATATGAATTTAAAAATATCACTATAATATTAATAATATAGAATGATAGTATTAGTATCCTAATTCTCATATCCCAAATTGCTAACATTTAATTTTCAAAATGAATTTATGTTTAGTGCCGTTTTTCCAATTATTGAAGAAAAAAAATATTTTATAATTTTCTTGGGGAAGTTGATTGACTTGCACTGGGGACACAATAGAATTGAGCATGCGTGTCACCAAAAAGTTATCTAAAATACAAAATAATATTTTTAATTGATTTTATTAAGGGTTGAATGATTGACAACACTTAAACAATATTTTTGAAACATTTTGCAGATTTTATAGAAAAATCCGGGTAAGAGGAAGATGCGGACATGAAATGTTGCTCCCTTTTAGTATTTGGACAATGGTTAATCAGTCGACGTATAACGCATATCATATTGTTTAGCATAATATGCAACATAATTCAAGCCTGGATCATGGTAATGAAAGCCTTGTCGAAGACATAGGACTCATCGCCTCGTCATTATCACACTATATTTACTCACGGTATCACGTTTTCCTGCCTTTTTTCATAATGCTCCATTACAACGTCTTAGAATGTGGCACCCACTGTAATGGAGCATATGGCGAATATGTTCAGCCAGAACAACATTGTACAAAGATTGACTAATCTCATGCACCTTCAAGATAAAAAAGGCGAGGCCATGTGGTATCATGAGTAAAAATAGTCTGATGAGATATAATTGAAATATTTTCCCCTTGTCATTTAGATCCTTTGTGATATTGGCAGGTTTAGGCCTATTATTGATGTAGTTGTTTGTATTATTACTAATGTTATTGTTGGGTTGTGCAGTGAGAAAGATATCACACATTGAAGCAGTCGGTGGTACAGAAAAAGTTGCCGACCACTGTAATAAGGTAACATTTTGGCGTTTGTGTATGTTTTTTTTTTTGTCAGTTAAAAAAAAAAACATTGATAGAAGATTTTGTTCTAACTTAAACGCAAAATTATTTTATACAACACCAAACAATAGTTTCTTTTTATCCACTGCCACATTGTGATCGCAATCACAAATGGTTGCTTCCCTGAAAGAGTAACAACATTTCAACTGGATTTACTGCCTGCCGTGTTGGTAGCGCTAACACCCCAAGCATCATGTGTGTATTTTGCAAACACGCTACGAAAAAAAGATGGCAAAAACAATCGATAGAAGACGCGAGAGGCAAATTCCATTCTTAAAGAGACGCTCTGTGTTCGTTGCGCATGCTGAGATGTTGTTTATGCTCCGTTTAATTAGGCTGAAGGTGACTGTGACCCATTGACCCTTTTTATTATTGTGACGCTAGCTCTGTACATGTGGGCAGGAAAAGAGCAGGCGCCTAGCTAGCATGCCGGATGGAAAAAGGCGCCCGTGCAGGTGTGCAGCATGTGGAAATGTACTAGAGCTTTAAACTTTAACCGCCATGGACTGTCTAAGCCAGGCCACGAGAGGTCCAAAATAATTTGCTTTTCAATTACTACAGACAACACAAAGTTCAACAAGTTGGGTTGGACTTTTGAAGGGAACATATGGTGTTTTGAATTCGTGGTGTTGAATTGGTGAAGCCCGAAGTGCTGTCACTTTAATTCTTATGACTTGAGAGTGTTGTGTGCAATTTCCAAAGCAGAAATTGCAGAAAAGTTAAATTCATTTTGAATGTATGTATAGCAGCATCTAAACATCCCTTTTGTAGGAAGAATTTATTGTTAAAAATCTGGGTGGTTTGGGCATCAACGGAGGGGACGTGTCCCCCCCAATATCAAACAATCAGTATGATGTGATCACTTAAATTTGTGTTCCGTCGCTTAAGGAGTCCTTAAAAAAGTTGAAAGTTTAATATTTTCTCTATTAAGTGTCTGTTACCGACTGAGTTCAAAGACCCCTTATGTTTTAATTTCCACCATGCCTTTCTGCTTTTTATCTTACTTTTGGGGCAGAATAATTACATAGGAGGAATGTGGTTTGGGGAAGAGTTGGAGACTGATGTCATGCTCCTCTCTTTTTTGTTTATTACTGTATCATGAAAATAGGTGTGAGTAAGAAGCGGCCTGCACGTCTAGGAAATGCACATACTTGCACGCGCATCATGAGGGAGTTTCCTGAGGCTGCAATCATGACTTAGGCCAGGAGATGGCAGCAAGTAAAAAAAATCCATACAGTTCTTTTGCAAAAAAAAGTCCCTACCAATGCCAATAGCAAACATATGCCCTTGTTGTTAATTGTTTATTTTTCTATTGTTGTTATGAGTTATTGAATGTTTTTTTCTCACAAATGTCACTGCTTTTTTTCTACTGTACACTGCTTGTCGATTGTTATTTAAAATACTGTACTTAAATTATCTTCCAGATAAGCCTGCTTACACTTCATGGTGGAACTTCTAAGCAACGCCATCTTTTAAAGGGTAATGCTCCCTGTGATCCTCGCGGCCCAATGAAGACCTTCATTTCACGGACCGGTGTCGGAGGATCAACTTCCTGATCTCCTGTTTATAGCCCTACGTCAGGGGAGGATGGGTGATGGGCCCGTGATACTCAGCGGACTCTCTCAACCCGTCCTCCCATGGAGCCCCCACAGAATGCCTCCTTGAAGGTACTCTCGTCACCTCCCCCCAATGAAGAACTGGCTGGAATAGACCTTAACCAGACTTTGGCTCTGTGCGCCATGCTCCTCATGGATGTTCTGGCCGTGGTGGGGAACCTGGCGGTCATGATCGTCATAAGTAAAACGCCACATTTGCGCAAGTTTGCTTTTGTGTTCCACCTATGTTTAGTGGACCTGCTGGCGGCACTAGTGCTGATGCCCCTGGGGATGGTGCCCAACCTGGGACTGGCAGACGAGGCACTGTGCCGAAGTTACCTCTGCCTGAGCGTTGGCCTGGTGAGTGCCGCCATCCTCACCATCTGCGCCGTTAATGTGGAGCGCTACTATTACATTGTGCACCCCATGCGCCACCAGGTGAAGATGACGGTAGGGGTGGTGGTGGCAGTACTGGTGGTGGTGTGGATCAAAGCTGCCATCATGTCATTGTTGCCTTTGCTAGGGTGGCTTTTCCAAGGCAACCAGGCCACGGCTTCTCATTCACTGCCTGTCCCCGTTCAAACCCGATGCTCTCTCCACTGGGCAGGGGGCCAGACCACACGTTTGATCTTCATGGTCTTTTTCACGTTTATCTATTTCCTATGTCCCATGCTGATCATACTGGTGGTATACTGCAACATGTTCAAAGTTGCACGAGTGGCAGCTATGCACCAAGGTCCGCTACCCACCTGGATGGACACGACCAGACAACGGTCTGAGTCGGCCAGCAGCTGCTCCACGGCGGCTGCCAGTCTTGCGGGGACTGGTTGCCGCAGCACCCCCCAAAGGAACTTTGGCGGCGGGAAGGCGGCAGCGGTTCTGGTGGTCGTGGGAGGCCAGTTTCTCTTCTGTTGGCTGCCCTATTTTTCATTCCATCTGTACTCGGCCGTGGTGTCTACATCGCCCGCCTCCCTGGCCCAGCTGGAAGACGTGGTCACGTGGATGGGTTATTTCTGCTTCACCTCCAACCCTTTTTTCTATGGCTGCCTCAATCGGCAGATTCGGGAGGAGCTAAGCCGACACCTTGCCTGCCTTTATAAGCAGGCCGGATCCGGCCGGGAAGAACAGCTGGCCAGCCGCGAGGCCTCAATCGAAGAGAACTTCCTGCAGTTCCTCCAGGGCACGGCGTGCAATCTGGAGCCGTGCGACTCTCACAGCCTGGCAAGTCAGGAGGATGCAGAACGTGAAGGCCCAGATGAATCATCCGCTTTGCAGAATATGCCAGATGACGTTCATGTCCCAGGGCAGATACTTGAAGAAACCTCAGAGTTCATTGAACAGCAAAAACTTAAAAATCCTATCAATGCATTGGGAAATTCCAAAATGTTAACAGAGACCTAGATATTCCAAACACATTATCAAATTCATATACCTCTACTTTGAAATGATACATCAGTTGTTATGTTCTTTCAAACAATCTTTCTGAACCATACCTCTTACGAAACATTAAAGGAGACATGAATGAACTTGTAGAGCTATTTCTGACTACATCTCAGCAAACATGTGTTTTGCTTCAACCCCCAGTCTGAGAATTCGGTGCCCCCCATCTTATCTTGTGAAAACTTCAGGGTGCGTACTTTTTTACGTACAACTATGGGGGTCCTTCACTGTTTTATTAATTTATACAATTAGTGAAGCTCATTTGAAATCTTGATTGTGAAAAAAAAGACTCAAACTTCAAATATCCAGATCATTGTGCCCCACAATTTTTTTTTCGGGGGGTGGGGGTGTTGTTCTGGCTGTTGAATACACCACAACTATAGCACAAAACATGATTGGTTGCGTCACCTGGGCGGTTTTCATGAGCAAAGTGTCCTACTTTCTTATTAGTATAGTCTGTTCCAAAATAGCTTATATTTCATAAGACAATGTTTCGCCATTGCATTAAAAGTAACTATTTATTGCCAATATTTTGAAAGTATTTAAAATCAAATTTTATTTTTCTGTAAAATATGCAGATATTTTGCAAAAAAGCATTGGCAACCACAGTACATCATGTGCTGCTGTTGCTCTTGGCATTACATGCTCAAAAGACCTGGAACTGCGCTTTACTGTATCTTCAGTCACGTCAGCATGACATTTTAATCCAACTCCTTCATTTTATGGTACAAAGTTTGGTCTTCTATTTCTGGCTTGTGATCATTATCTCAACAAAACCTGTCACATTTTGAGACTTGTGATCTCGGACAAAGAATTGTGCAGTTCAAATTTAAAAAGGCATTCCGACCTGAGGCTGTTTGTGCAAATTTACAACAGTAAATTGTAGTGACTTGTAAGTTTCCAAACAGCATATTTAAAAGAGGACATTTTCTGTATTTCTAAACCCTTTCAAAAAGCGTAAGCGATTAAATAATTAGACCTTAAAGGAACACTTTGTAATAGTTGACCACTATATGGCACTGTATTGCGTTGTGCAACAGAAAAAGTGCTACAATGTACAAGGAAGAATTCAAACTACGGAGAGCTCAATTTTTCTTCTCACTTTTTTGCCCAGCATTTCACAAGATTTTTGTATTTTGGTGTACCCATAGTAGCAAGATGGCAGACAATTATGTTAGCAACCTCAAGGTAAGCCTAATGCTATGTAAAATGAATACAAATTTCTATTAGTATTTAACAAAAAGGCACATTTATATAACAGTTTTTATGTAGTTCTGCTTGTTCATCCAATTAATATTGTTTTTTTTATTAAATAAAGTTGTTGTTTTCTTACCACTGAGAGGCGCTTAATGACAATGTCCTGTTAACATTAACATTAATGATAAAAATAAAATAATAATAATACGTTCTACTTCAAAGCGCCTTTCAGGACACCCAAGGTCACTGTACACAGAAAACCAAACAACAATAATACAAAAAAAAACAAGCAAGTATTTTATATATATATATATATATATATATATACATAATATGTATCTATAGTAGTGTAGTAAAAATGAGAGACTGTATACATATATATATGTGTATTTATATATATAGGGCAGCACGGCGGCGCAGTGGTTAGCGCATGTGCGGCATAGTTCTAAGGTCTTGGGAACCTGTGTGGGCTCAAATCCAGCTACCGGACCTACTGTGTGGAGTTTGCATGTTCTCTCCGTGCTTGCGAGGGTTTCCTCCGGGCACTTCGGTTTCCTCCCACATGCCAAAAACATGCATGTTAGCTTACTTGGCCGGACCAAATCGTCCCTAGGTGTGAATGAGCGAGTGTCTGTCTTTGTGTGCCCTGCGACTGGATGGCAACCAGTTCACGGTGTCCCCTGCCCACTGCCCAGTGATAGCTGGGATGGTGGGATGGGCTCCAGCACCCCCGCGACCCTACTGAGGATAAGCGGTGCACCTAATGAGATGAGATATGTATATAGATATAGTGTTGTTTTCAGAGCGTGATTTACACCACACCCTTTTACAGCATGCACCAACATGTTATGAATTTTTCAAAAACTAGTCCACTATTCTTAAAGGTGAGTTGATATCTTGTCGCATAGATCATCTTCATTATAACGACAAAATTCTGTGACCTTGGAGTCTATGATCACATACCTGTCAACCTGTACGTTTTTGCCGTACAAAGTACGTTTATTATGCATTGTAAGACGTGTACGACGTACAAGAAAATCTGTACAGAAAAACGCAAATTTGTCAATTATGGGTACGATCCGGCATACACCTAATATCACGAAACTGCAAATCAATCAAGTCAAACGAGTTCCCCAGTGTAGCCTCTATCTCTGTATCGTTTTTTTCGTTGCAAACGAAGCGAGCGGTTTGATGTTACTGTGCACATGCGTCTGCCGCCTGGGGATTTGCTATCATGCATCATTCCGATTACACATGGACAAAGCAAAAGCAGAGCAGTAGGCCTACATTACAACATAGTTTTGAATTTTCTTTGGATACAATCATCAAGTTGCAATGGCCGAACCTGAATTAAAACGCCGTAAGTCATTCTGATCTGAAAACAACAGGCCGGGTTGATTGAGTGAATTTGACATGTGGTCTTAAAAAACATCGGATTTCATGTGGTAGTTGTGCAGTGAAAGGAAGTCCGTCTCTTTTTAGAGAACCGGCTTTTTCGGCTCAACTCATTAAAGAGAGCCATCTCTCAAATGGCTCACTTGCTTTGATGCATTATATTACGAATCATTATGTTGTATAAAGAAGTTAAGAAAAAAAGGAGGTATAAAAGGAGAAAATGAAAAACGAAAAATGAATTAATAATTGGAATAAGAAAATGTATTATTCTACTAATTTGCATGTATTTTTTCCTTCTACAGTGACCGTCCAAGCTAATTAATTTTTGAACTTTTTTTTATAATATACCTCATTCATGTCGAGCAACTCTTTATCTCACAAAAAAACGTTAATTAACAATATATATGATATAACGAAACACATGTACAATATAACATGTTAAACTACCTAATTTCATCCATCCATCCATTGTCTTCCGCTTATCCGAGGTCGGGTCGCGGGGGCAGCAGCATTAAAAGAGAAGCCCAGACGTCCTATCCGCAGCCACCTCCTCCATCTCATCCGACGGGACCCCGAGGCGTTCCCAAGCCAGCCGAGAGACATAGTCTCTCCAACGTGTCCTGGGCCGCCCCCGGGGCCTCCTGCCGGTGGGACATGCCCGGAACACCTCCCGAGGGAGGCGTCCAGGAGGCATCCTTATTAGATGCCCGAGCCACCTCAACTGGCTACCCTCAACGCGGAAGGAGCAGTGGCTCTACACCGAGTCCCTCCCGGATGACTGAGCTTCTCACCTTATCTCTAAGGGAGAACCCAGCCACCCTGCGGAGGAAACTCATTTCGGCCACTTGTATCCGGGATCGAGTTCTTTCGGTCATGACCCAAAGTTCATGACCATAGGTGAGGGTAGGAACGTAGATCGACCGGTAGATCGAGAGCTTTGCCTTTCGGCTCAGCTCCCTCTTCACCACGACAGACCGGGTCCGAATGACAGCAGACGCTGCACCGACCCGTCTGTCGATCTCCCGTTCCATCCTACCCTCACACGTGAACAAGACCCCAAGATACTTGAACTCCTCCACTTGGGGCAAGACCTCCTCCCCGACCCGGAGGGAGCATACCACCCTTTTCCGACTGAGAACCATGGCCTCGGACTTGGAGGTGCTGATCCCCATCCCGGCCGCTTCACACTCGGCTGCGAATCGCTCCAGCGAGAGCTGAAGATCACGGCCTGAGGAAGTCAACAGCACCATGTCATCTGCAAAAAGCAGATGATGTGGTGCTGTTGGCATATTTTATTTCGTACTTAAAAAAATAATTCCTAAAAAAATATAACGGTTTTAAAATGACCAGATAGTTTTCTATACACACGGGTTTCCTACTGTGTTAGACACTGTGAATGCAACACTCCTCATTATCCCTTCGCACGTGGGGTCACGTTGCATTCCCCAGAATGATGGCGTAGTCGAGGAAATAAATCATCTTGAACATGTGTGTGAAGTATTTCCCTGTAGGGGTTGATTGCTTTATGGGGCTTCATTTTGCAATCACTGCAAAGAAGTCTAACGAAGTCTAACGAGGCTCCACTCATTTTTGACTCACTATCGGTATTAAGACACTTGTTCACAGCCTCGGTCAGTCACACTCCTAACTCCACTATGGCCAAGACCAAATAGCTTTTGAAGGACACCAGACACGAAATGCTATGGAAAAGCGCTTGGTGCAAAGAAATCAACTGCAGTAGGAATTTTAAGAAAATAGAAGACATACAAAACCACTGATTATCTCCATCAATCTGGGTCTCCATGCAAAATCTCAACCTGTGGCGTCAAAATGATAATAAGAACGGTGAGCAAAAATCCCAGAACCATGTGGGGGGACCTAGTGAATGACCTATAGAGAGCTGGGACAACAGTGACTGAAAAGTAATTAGTTACAGCTATAGTTACTCCGTTTAAAAAGTAATTACATACCCTCAGGTTACTAACACACAAAAGTAACTGGTTACTCTTAAAATAACTATATAGTTACAAATTATTTTATATACTTGCATTGAAGCCAATCCTGTAAAAATGCTTAAAAATCATAAAATAAGTAGAAGAAAATGTGAACCACAACCTATGGAAGCAGTAAAGCCTTCAAATTTATTTGGCTGGTTTATGCAATCCTGAGAGCCTGCAAACGATCCCTTAGCCGAGGCACTCTATATCCATATTTGGTTCAGACCACTTAAAAGATTTACTTCTCCATTTCTAGGTCCTTTCCAATACATTTTCTTTTTTTTTATCTCCAGGCAGGCTGTTTTGCGAATAAACTATTTACATTTAATAAGACAAGTTCAGCACACGTTTACTGTACATTCTGTGCTCACGTGTTCACTATTATTTGAGTAGTTCCTGTACTAGCCACGCTCCATTTGTTACAGGAGACACATAACCAAATATGCTTATATAAACTGACCCCTGATTTCATCATTTTGTTTCATACTTGTTGATACAGCTTGGATGCGAGTGTATAGTTTTGAGAGAGTACATGAAAAAAAATTCAGTGTCCCTCATATTCTGTGCTTAAACCAGCGCTACCGTAACTGTAATCTGGTGTGCTTTGAAGGTATATAAGTTGGTGGTGATGACTCGTGTTGTTACTTTGTGTGCAAAGAACTGACAATTAGCAAAAAGAGGTCGTTGTTACTTATTATTTGTCCTTTGTAAGCAGTGGAGTAACGCACCGTATTGTAACAACAGTTGCGTTACAATATTTTATTACTTAAGCGTTAGTCTTTGTTACAGAGAACAGTAATTGCATTCCAGGAACGTGTTTCTTTGTAATGCGTTTTGTACTGGAGGTCAGTAGCTGTAGTTGAACCCAAGCGCTTTAAGCTGTGAGCCAGATGTGCTAGCTAGTCGTCCATCATGCCACAACATCTGACTTTTTATTCACAATTACATTTTTCAAATGAGCTCCACTTGGTGAACTCTAATGGATTTTGGCTCGATGTGGTTACACTGCAACTTCATTAAGTCTTCCTTACTGTAGGATTGGCGTGTTGACTGGTACACAAAAAAAGAGCAAGCGCTCCCTTGTTTGTGATTGAAACAAGCCATGGTGTTGTGGCTACACAAATGTGCAGTTGTGACAATGCATCCCCATTTGCAAGCTTGTTGCCTTTGGCCTTATTCAGCTTGACAAAAAGTCTTGAGACTTAGATTGGAAATACAAACACTTGGCACAAGCCGTGACCAATGTTCCAAAGAAAATGGCAGTAATCGTTATAGATTTTATGCCTTCTTATTGCTAATTTCCATATTCCGCATGTGTAAAACAGGTTTGTGGCTTGGTCACAAGATGGGATTGTTGCCCTTTTGGAAAGATCCCAGCTTTGCTCTAAGTAAAACACAAGTCAAGTCAAGTCAAGTCATTTTTATTTGTATAGCCCTAAATCACGAAGAGTCTCAAAGGGCTTCACAGATTATTACACTATATTACACAGACTATTTTTCAGCCGACGAGAAGAGTAGGTTATTCATATGCTATGGAGTAGAAGTGAGTTTTAAGCTTAGATTTAAACATTTCCACTGAGGTTGCAGATCGGATCTCAGGGGGAAGAGCATTCCACAGCACCGGTGCCCGGATGGAGAACGCTCTCGAACCAGCAGAACACTTCTTTGCTCTTGGGATCACCAGAAGACCGGCACTCTCAGATCGTAGGCTTCGGACCGGGACATAGGGGCAAATCAGATCTAAAAGATAAGAGGGAGCAAGTCCATGTATGATTTTGTATAATACTAAGAGAACCTTGAAATCACATCTATGGCTAACTAGGAGCCAATGCAGGTTAGCCAAAATCGGTCTTATGTGATCGTACTTTTTTGTCCTAGTTAAATGCCTCGCTGCGGCATTTTGCACCAGCTGAAGAGACTTGATTCTAGACTTCGGGAGACCAGAGAGTAGTGCATTACAGTAATCGAGACGGGAGGTAACAAATGCATGAATTATAATTTCCGCATCAGACTGAGACAGTATAGAAAGGATTTTAGCAATGTTACGAAGATGGAAGAAAGCGGTTCTAGTAATTTTCTTTACATGTGTTTCAAAGGATAGATCAGGGTCAAATGTGACACCTAAATTTTTAACTGAGTCACTCTGTGTGATGTGACATTTGTCAATGTTCACAGCAGTTTTTGAGAACAAGTCACAGCATTTAGATGGACCAATGATTAACATTTCGGTCTTTTCAGGGTTAAGACGCAAGAAATTGAGTGACATCCACTCTTTTATCTCAATGAGGCAGGCCTCCAAGTTTCCACAGTTTAGTGTGAGAGATTCCTCCAACGGAAGATATAGTTGAAGGCAGTGATGTCCGTACAGTAAACTGGGTGATACAGTCAGGTGAAGAGCAAGTTCATTCAGAGATGGAGGATAACTCACTAGACAGCAGATCTGATGTCCAGTCTGACTCTCTCACAGTCAAGGAAGTCAGCACATCCCCGAACAAGATGATGATCATACTGCAAGTAAAAGTATCTTGTTAAGATGTAAAAGTGTATTGTGATATATATATATATATATATATATATATATATATATATGGTCCCTTTTTGAAAGACCATGATGAAACAGTAAGAGATTTTAAGCCTGTTTGACTGCTTTAAAGATATTTTAAAACCAGTTTGAAGAACATTTTGACCCAAAATATTGAGTGTGAGTCAAAAGTCACTGTCACTGTAAGTTCCACAGTTTGCATGTGGTTATTTATAACAAGCACACTATAGCCCAGCTGTTCATTAACAAAACCCGTTGTTCCAAATTTTCAAATTAGATAATTGTGCTGGACCAGACACGTTTGGCACCCAGTAAATGGCGGTTAATAAAAACATTAGTAAAACCTGAGTAAACTTCACTCTGTTTTATGAACGTAAACTTTCTTTAACTTATTCTACAGTATTTTGAATTTAATTATAGGAGAAATTTCAATCACTATGAATGTTTTGAATGTTAAATCAATGGGTTTTGTTTTCAAATTAACATTTCAAAGTTGAAAGTTGTATACAGCATCTTAAAAATGTTAGCTTAGCTAGCCATGGATCAGAACTGCATTGTGGGAAAATCTGCTGCTACACTGCTGTATCGACCTATCCATGTGACAACACCATGACGGACATCAGTAAACCGCAGTAAACCGTATTCCCCGTGGGTGAGGCCAGTCAACAGTAGACGACAACGACAACAAATTATATAAAATTCCACACCATTGGCCATAACTAGCAAAACAAATATTGGTTAGCTGTCAGTTAAGCTGGGTCATCTTGTCTGAAAGCACAAAGAGCGGTATCCAAATTGTCCAGTCTGTCTGACTCCATTCCACATGATCTGTATCAGTAGCCTATATTGTAAACGGAGTATGCCCATACACTGGCGCTGATCTATAAACTTGTAAAAGTCTGAATGCTTACCAGTTCTTCGTAGCTGGTTGGGTTACCTGGACGCGTTGCTGTTCCTCATAATGGCAAAGGTAAGACATCAACGTTAGCTGTATATTCTAATATGTTTTGTAAAGGGTGCCATCAAATCTCAAAAGTTTAATCATTTATGGTCATTTTAAATTGTCCAATGTGTTGATCCACTGCAGATGTCAGACACACTCAACTACAGTAGCACTAGCTAACTTATCGCTAGCTACATAGAATGTCTTTGACGTGGCTCGTACCTACTCAACATAAATTCTCTCGGAAACACGAAAAGCGTAGCTGGTAAAAAATGCTCGCTGCAAATCCTGGGGTATTTTGAGGGCTGCCAGTCCCTCTGATTGATTTCAAATGTCCATCGCTGTCTTCTATTTTCATAAGAAGGAATGCGATAAAATGCCAAATCTGGCAGAATAGCAAAAATAACCATTGTAAAAAGTTGTGGTTATTGTCTTTTGTCATGTTATTGATATTTGTTTCACCTCAACTGGTTATTCAATTGATGTCCGCTCAGGTGCTTTGGCCGTCCGTCATGGCGCTCAAACTTCTGGGGAATGCAACGTGACGTAACGTGCAAAGAGATAATAAGGAGTGTTGCATTCACAGTGTCCAATACGGTAGGAATTTTCCGAATTATCTGAAATAGAATATAGCTTGCATCCATAGGATGGATGAACCTTCCCTCCATTGACAGCAAAGTACTATGTCTGTGTTCAGGCACAAAAAAGAACAAATTGCTTTTATCGTACTGTGCAAGATTATGAAAAGAAAGTATAGGTCCAAAGTCATGCTCAAAAGAGCCCACAACCCCTTTTGGTTGAAGTACTTATGTATTCCCCATTCTCTCTATCATTCAGGGTAGCATGGCTCTGTTCAGAAAATCTGCCACATAGTACAGATTCCACTATGCCCCAACCAGAGGCTCATGATCCACATCCTGACGTTGTTGTCTTCCAATTCCTTGTACCTGCGTCTCCCACCAGATAGAATGACTCGCGGCTTTCATGTCAGGCTGTGGAGCAAAGGAGCAGTTCAAACAGCCTGACCTTTGCTATGGGCAGCAATTAACCTGAATGTCTCCTAGGAAATGGCTTGTCATTGTTGAGCAGAGCAAAGGTACATTCAAGACTCTCTTTTAGCATGTATACTGTATTGACATCATCTTCTCTAACTGTTCTAAAAGGTGTCCCAAAAATGTATAAACATTTAAGCAACGGATAATTGAATTATTTATTCTTTTTTGATAGACTGAACCAATTGAACTTAGAGATAACAGCTAGACTTGACTTGGAAGAAAGGATTTATTTCTAAACTGCCACTGGAAGTATGAAAACAAAATAGAAGTGCAAAGACAATTTTGGAAGGAAGTTAACAAAAAATCAACAACACGAATTACCATCACTCGAATTTGACACATGTTTGAAGCTGATGGGACTTTTTCAGACATCCATAAGAAGTGTTATTGAAGACCACGTACATCGACAAGCCCCACAAAAGAAGAAAGATTACAGGAAAGGTTTTAACAAAGTCCACGAAAGTCTTTGCGGCAAGCTAGTTAGGTAGGCATTTCATTGCCTCATGAAACATTGTCAATGGAAAAGTTACATTCCAAGATTAGTCCGTGAATAAGATACACTCTCCCACAAAAATTGCATGGTGTAATGAAGGCACATTGAAATGAAATGATTCGAATAACAAAAGCAATTGCACCTCCTGTGGGGCATCGAATCCTCACTTTATGCTCAACTACCATATTAATTTACCAATTGGGTTTTGATACTTCCCGTAGCATTTTAGATTAAATCACTTTTCTTCAAAGCCAAGTCTGTCTGCCATCACTCTGCTCAATTTAGTCCATAAAGAAAATAATGGCGTTATCAGCTACTTAATTCTAGGCACATTTTGGGACACCCTGTATAGGAAGGTTTGGTGGTTCTTGACCGCTGAAAGTTCAGTAATACACTTATTATCAATGTGCAACTAAGTAAAATACCAAGCTATTTCTTGGTACCTTTTTAAAAAAGAAATAAAGAATTCTTACCTGACCAACAAACTTGCCGGTAGGATCCCTACACCACCTGATTTTCCCCAGTGAACCTTACTAGAATCGTCTTTTTATTTCCATCGCTTATTTTCAAAAGGATTCAAACGAATTTATTTCAAGTTTCTATTGATCATTGAAAAATTAAACAATAATTATTCTTTTTTTTTTGGTTTGTGTTACAGTGACGCAAATAATCGCGAGAGGGTGCTGTCACACCGCGCACACGCGCTCCATCATTGGACCCGAGTATTTCTATGAAGTTCAAAAACACGAATTGTTTTTGGTTGTCAAATAGCACCAAGTGATAGATTTGCATAAACATGCAACAGGATAGTTAATGATGTTTGGTTGTTGGACTACAATTCCCACGCATCAAAAATGCAGGGAGGGCCCACATTTTTTCCTGGTGTGTGCGCTTTTCGTCTGCGCCTGCTTCAACTAGTTGACGAGAGTGCGTTTAGCGAGCGCTCTGTTTCAAGGAGAAAGTAAGCACGTTTTAGTTTTTAATCGTTATCCGTTCAAAACATGTGTTTGAATATTTCATAGCGTATCCAGTTTTAATGTCACTCTGAATTTAGTCGTGTTTCGAATACATCTTGGGGGAAGACCCTGTAAATTGTCACGCGTTTCCCTTGCTTTCTCGTGGAGAACACTTGTGGCTGCAGAGTAGGAGTTGAGCATCGGACTGTAGCGCAAGTTGGAGAGCGAAGCTTGCCAACGCCTTTCTGGAATCCTCACAGTTCGACTTACTCTCCACGACCCATGAGCAACTAAAAAGGAGCAGACGACGGCTTTGAACAAGTAGTTTCAAAGTCACAATGGGCTGCACCATCAGTGCTGAAGATAAAGCTGCGATTGAGAGGAGCAAGATGATTGATAAAAACCTGCGCCAAGACAGAGAGAAGTTACTCAGAGAAGTCAAGTTGCTCTTGCTCGGTAAGAAAACAGTTTACTCTTCGGCATTAAAACGCACCGCGCCTTACTTCCGATGAGCGATGAGCTAACTTGCGCGTTTTGGTGAACCAGGTTCTTGTACTGAGCTTTTCATTCATTAAGTTTGGAAGACATGGACCAGATGTTGCGAGATAATGAATCTCCACTGGAGACTAGGACAACAAGGTCCTAAATTACACATCCAAAGTTCAAAACCTTTCATATTTGGGTTTAGTTTGAAAAAGCTGTGTCTTATTGTAAATCTAATGAATAATGATCAATGATTGAAAATAATAAACGATAAAAAAAAATAGGTGTCATGGAAAATGCGTAATTGCATTTAATGGGCGTTTCCAAAAAAGTGATGGGATTTGAGTCAGTGACGTGCTCTGAGGTTTGTGTCTGGTGAGGCACAGTCAGATTTACAAAATAAATGAACCTAAGTATGAATGAGTGAGTGGATTGTCTGTCTCTGTGTGGCCTGCGACCGGCTGGCAAGCAGTTCAGGGTGTCCCCTGCCCACTGCCCGAAGATTGCTGGGATGGGCTCCAGCACCTCCGTCACCCTACTGAGGATAAGTGGGGCAGATAATGGCGAATGGACATCCCTTTCATCTTCTAATTAACAGGACAAGAAAGCAATATGCAAACTGTTGCAAAGGGAACAAATGTATTACCCTATAGATTAGGGTGGTGAACATGCGGCTCTTGACCAATAAGAATGCGGCTCTTTGCCTCATCATATTTTCTATATACTGTGGCTCTTTGTCCTGTTTCATGTTTATTCTTTTTTGTGTGTATTTTCTTGACATCAACACAAGAACAATACTTGTTGTATTGTAAGTAGAGGAGTGTGTTATGGTGTTTTAATAGTGTGTGTTTTTGTGTGTCTGTCATGGGAGGTCAGTGCGTGGTGTGGTTCTTTGACTCTCACAGTTAAAAATTTCGGCTCTTTGTGTCAAACTTGTTCGCTACCCCTGCTATAGATGATCGTTTCAGGTGTCCTTTAAATATTTGAAAGTTAAGCACTTTTTCCATTGAGCATGTGTTAACAATTTCCAAAGTGAGTTCTTATGCATTTTCCTTACCACATCTATCGGCTTTTATCTTACTTTTAGCAAAGCCGTTCCGACAGGGTTGATGTAACAGCATTACGTAAATAGTATACAACAAAAACCTAATTGTATTCTCTTAAAGTTTCAGAAAAAAAGATGCAATCGATTTACAGGTACATTTAGCTAAAATAAGTATTGCCTTGCACGACTACAATTTTATTTAAAACAATATTTCGTATGCATAACGCGCTGATGGACGAACTGTGTCATAATTTCAATCGCGGACACGAAATAGACAGAGAGATTAGGTTTACACACGGCATGTGCAAGCCGTATCTGTTTCGCAGATTATACGGACCGGCACATTATCCACCAATGCAGGTTTTTCGGAATGTGTTGCAGGTAAAACCATTTTCTTTATGTCTGTATTTTATTTCTCGTAAATGTAGCACTTATTTTGTTAAATTGGGGCACGCTTACAGTCTCGTGAGGCTGCTAACGTGTGTGTATTGGGCACTAGGCAGGCTCTAGCGGTGCCTTCAGGGACATTTACATATGACATATTTACGGCCGCAGCACGGCGGCGCAGTGTTTAGCGTGTGTGCAGCACAGTTCTAAGGTCATGAGATCGAACTTTCCTGTGTGGAGTTTGCAGGTTCTCCTCGTGCTTGCGTGGGTTCCCTCCGGGCACTCTGGTTTCCTCCCACGTTCCAAAAACATACATGTCAGGTTAATTAGCAGGTCAAAATTGTCCCTAGGTGTGAGTTTTATGAGTGTGAGTTGTATGTTTTTTGTGCCCTGTCACTGGCTGGCAACCAGTTCAGGGTGTCCACTGCCCACTGCCCGAGGATAGCTGGGATGGGCTCCAGCACCCCCGTGACCCTACTGCGGATAAGCGGTGCAGATAATGGATGGGTAATGGATGTTTACGGCCATACCAAAGTGAGAAGGCCCGATCTCTGCAAGCTAAGCATGGTTGGGCCTTGTTGGTACTTGGATGGGAGACCGCCTGTGAATACCAAGTGCAGTAAATCGGTCACTTGGCGCACTCTCAACTGAATAAAATATTAAATTGATAAAAAAAATTCGATTCTGGAGAATAGAGCTAGATACCGGACAGGACAAGACAAATGGGATCAATACCGGATACTAGAGACTGGAGGAGGTTACCGGAACAGGACGAGACAGGCCGAATCGATACTAGAGACTGGAGCAAGATATTGGACAGGATGAGACAGGTGGGATCGATACCGGATACTAGATACATAAGCAGGATACCGGACAGAGTCAAAATACACGTCTTGCATGGCCGGAGGTTCGTTAACCGACTGACATGGAGTGAATGAGAGCACCGAGTTTAAATAGGAGGGAAGCCAATCAGGCAACGAGCCACAGCTGGTGCCAAAAGCGCGGGGCCAAGTGAGGGCAATGGGCGACCTTGACAGTATGAACTCATCTGGTTCCCCTGTATGCACGGCTCTGGTGAAAAGTCACGTGAACAATAGAAACAGTGAATACAAAGGAATAAAGGCTAAAAAGTTAAATTGGGTCTCATAGAAAGTGCAATCAATCATACATCTAAATAGGAGGTTTCCATGTTGTATTCGATCTGACTTCTCCTGGACATACCCGTTTATTAAAATTCAAAGTAAAAAAGTCTCATATGAGGTTACACACGCTCGTTGTTTGTCTACTTTGTGTTCATCGTTTGTCGCTTATAATTGTGAACGTTTTTGGCATTTGCGTGTGGAAATTCTCCAGACATATGTCAAGGACAACATTTGAATTGTGTTAAAAAATTAACTGTTCTCACATTGGAAAATACTGGAGGGATGGAGTATCAAAGGACTTTCAAATTGGCAGAAATGGCATGGCTATAAAGAGTAGTTACAATTACCAAAGAGATAAGGATGTATAATTACACAAATATTCAACAGATTTAATTTTTACTCATGCGTTTAGCAATGAAAGCTTTCCTGACAAAGGACAATGGCATAATATAAAATGAAAAATGTGTACACATTTTGCTGGTTGTGATCAAAGATCAATGTAAAATATCTTAATATTAATGATATATGAACAAGTAAAATGAGGGTGTAATACTCAACCTGAACCAGATGCATATATGCATATTTCACAAAGTGTCCCAATTACCAGGCATACACTGGAGGTGAGGACTACATATGTGCATATTGGTGAGATGCCACTTGTATGAGCACTGGTTTCTGTCGCCTCCTGTAACAGAAATATTCTGAAACCAGCCACCCTTCGAAATAAACCAGAAATGACCTCATATTGGTTCCATGTGCATGTTTGTTGGAAGTTGTTTCTGCTCATCATCTCCTGTCAGGACCTGTTGACTTGACCTATAATTTTCAACCCTGCATATTTGGATTGCTGTAGTGAGGAAAATCGGGAATCAAAACAAAAGTTTGACTTGGAAAACAATCTAATTAGGACTATTATATATGATCCACAAGTGACGGGTTAACCAGCCATAGATCTTTCGATTTATCACAGATGTTTAAACAAACAAAACAAAAAAGCACCTCCTCAAAACAGAAGCCATGTCTTGTGCGTGAAGGCATAAGAAGATATGGTTTTCAAGTAACCAAGATTGCTGCATTGTATTCCACTGCTGTCAGTACAAGCAAGCGAAGGATAGACTGTTGGTCTTTTAGAGGCTGCTGCCAAAAATCTCATCATTCATTGACCGCACCCTTGCATCCAATTTGGCGGAAGGAAGTCTCTCCATGTTGCTTATTAGCTAAATGAGTACCTGATATTGTAAAGTCAGGTCTATTTTTCAAAATATAAGTGACAGCAAAAGCAAAATATAGTTGAGAAATATCCAATACATTTTTAGCGTTTTTTGCAGTGTTTCTCAACCAGTGTGCTGTGGCCCACTAGTGTGCCATGAGACTTTGCCATGTGTGCCGCAGGACAGTGTTCAATTTCATCTAGAGCAGGAGAGTCAAAGTCAAACAATTTAAAGGTCAGAATGAAAAATTAAGCTACAGGACAAGGACTGGACGGATCGAATGTTAAACATGTTTTAAAATGACGCATATCGTCTAGAAAACATAATTAAAGCTAGTAAAAAGCTATGAAATACATTCCAATATGATCAGATAAATAAAGCAATATTTATTTATGGGTGTCAGTAATGTTTTATTTTCAAAAATCACCACGACACATTTTCTTTTTTATTACCTGGACATTAAGTGAAAGAAGCTGGTATTACTCAGCCAGCATCAGAAGCCTATATTTTAACAAAAGTGTGCTCCAATCACTTTAAAGAAAAAAAAATGCAATTATCTATCTTCACTAAACTGCAGTAAAATGAAGTGAGTGGATGAGTGTAAAAAAAATGAATGACTTAATGAATGAATGAGGGAATGACGCCATCTATTGTCATTATATAATCGTACATTAAAAGAGAAGAGGCTCTCCTTTCTAGGGGGCCAGGTGCGGCCTGCGGGCCTTAACTTTGAGAAATGCGATCTAGTGGATAATTGTCACTGTCCAATATTTGTGCTGTCTTACAGTGATCAGGAGAGTAAATTTAGTATTTTTTTTATATCGATTCACCGATCCCTCTACCAACAGGGTAGTAGGGGCACCACTTCTTGTGATGTGTCTTGGGCAAGTATAGCATGGCGGCGCCCATTCCTCTCCAGTCTTTTGTGTTATTAGTCTACTCCTGCACATGAAACAGATAGTACTGGTTTCCATGGTTACCAGTAGCAGGGGAACCCTCCTGATTTGACTCAGATACAGCACCTTCAACATATGGTCGCTGTTCTTTTTTAGTGTAAAGCGTTATCCAGCTCTTTAGAGATGATCTCAGCACTGACATGCAGTGTTGTGTGAGGGTTACAGCAAATTTCTCCCTCTCTCTCCTTCTCTCACTCTTTCCCTCTCACTCTATGTATCTATCTGTGGGTCGGTTTGTCTGTCTGCCTGTCTGTCTGTGCAACGCTTCTTATGTCGTCAAAAAATATATAAAATATTTGAAACATTTCTAAGTTGACAGGTATGCAAGCACAAGTGAAAAGTCAAAACATAATTGTGACCTGGGCCTTTCTAGAGAAAAACCTCTGTAACATGCTTTCTGCAATCCGATTCTACTCGAACATGCTACTACGATCCATGGAAGATATATAAACTCCACACACTTTTTCCAAAGCCTGCTAATATGATCTCCAACATAAATAAATCAGTTGAAACAGTAAAATATAAATCAAAAATGTCAGGAAATGCCCACTAGACCATATTTTCAGCCTAATTTGCAGCATTTGAAATGGGAGCAGGTGTGCTTTGACTGGCGGCATCAATGTATCTTGACTTGCTTGCTCTTTTCACACAAATAGGCATCCCCATTTAGAGAGGGGGGTGAACACTTGTGCGGCCATACACTTCCAGTTGGTCACTTTTTCTTCATGTCATAATTTCCCTACGGGGATGAATAAAGTATCTATCTATCTATCTATCTATCTATCTATCTATCTATCTATCTATCTATCTATCTATCTATTTACCTATCTATCTATCTATCTATCTATCTATCTATCTATCTATCTATCTATCTATCTATCTATCTATCTATCTATCTATCTATCTATCTATCTATCTATCTATCTATCTATCTATCTATCTATCTATCTATCTATCTATCTATCTATCTATCTATCTATCTATCTATCTATCTATCTATCTATCTATCTATCTATCTATCTATCTATCTATCTATCTATCTATCTATCTATCTATCTATCTAAAATCTCATTTTTCTATGTCAGTATGTGTGTGTGTATCCTCTGGACCTTTCCTGATTATAGTTCCAAAATCACATTAAAAGTTTAACATTTTTTCAAATAACTCACCTTTTTTGGGGATACATGAGCTGTAACAGTGTTTAGCCTTTTTTGATCCAAAGAACACTTGTTCATACACTGTGCTTCCCCAAAAAAACCTTAAATTATCATGTTGCCAAAATTGACAGTGTAAGGTTTTTCTTTATCCTGCATAAAAAAAAAAATAATCAAAATGAGAAGAATTATTAGCAAGATATTTACTTTATTTGATTATTAGATTATTTTATTTTGCCGCAGAATCTTAAACAGCTACATAAAAGAAATGTGTTGTTTGATATAATTGCCTGTGCAACCTCATGAGCAAATAATTATTATATAAAAAGTATCACAGGAAAGAAAGGAAAGATACATTGGCATTCGATTTTGTAATGACAGAATTTTCCTGCAGCACTTTACAATACTGTGCTGTATTACCCAAAAGTCTTTGCCATGCTACTTTAGATATTATTTTCTTCATGACATACTTTACCTCCTTCACATCCATCCAAGTTACTGTCAAATTAAACTTAATGTCTAGAGCCAACATTGGCAGGTCTCAAATGTCTTAAATAGGAATTTTATTTATTTTACAATAAAACTTTTTCCAATCCATTTTTTTGTTTTATGTTGACATTTTTTTGGTGTATGATCTGCAACAGTGGTTCGCCACTGGTTTGACCTGTATTGTGTCAGGACCAAAACGGAGACAGGACCCACTTGCGTTTCTCTCAGTTTTATTGGGAAGAAGGGAAATGATAGTACACATGATCCGTAGATCGCTGGTCGCAGGGCTCAGGTTGCTCAGACGCGGAAGTGGTATTTCCGTGGCGAGCAATGGAAGTGTCGAGAGCGGAAAAAACAGATCAGTAGCCGGGACGGGGGAGCAAAATTGTAGTCAAGATCAGAAAAGGGGTCGGAGACGGGAAACAGACGGGAACGGGAACAGGAGAGAGTCAGGGTCGAAAAGCTGGCCTAGCATAAGCTGAGGTTCGCAGACGGACTGACATCCGGTGACAGGAAGACGGGGTATAAAAAGTGACAGGGAGCCAATCAGCGTCCGAGGCAGTTGGCGCCAAAGGAGCAGGCTCAGGTGCCTCGCATAAGTAATCATGACAGTATTCAATAATTGTGCGGTTTAGTGAAGTCTTTTTATGGACAAAACGACCAGAAAAAACATAACAACTTCAAGTCCTAATATTCTCTCAATTGGTTGCATTTTTAAAGGAACAATATGTAATATTTAGCACCTCCTTGTGGTGAAAAAAACGTGTAATTCGTAAAAGAAAAAGCCAATATTGATTTCAATAATAATCAAAAACTCATGAACTATTATATAAACATGCAATTTTAAAAATACTCATAGGTCGAGAAATTAGCATTTAGTTTACATGACATCAGCCTCACCTAAAGCAAGCTGACCTACTTGTCTACCATCTTGTTGGTACGGGTGCCCAAAAACCTCTAAACGGGTGGGTAAAAAAAAAAACGAGACTTAAAGTGGTGCCGTTTGGTCACTTTGAGGCTCCGTTGTTTGGATTCGTCCTCATGTTTTTCAGCACTTTTTGGTAGCGCTACATCATACAGTGTCCCTTTAAGGAAATCCAAAAGCGCTTCAGTTGAGTAGCTCAACATGCACGAACATGAAATGAAAATGTTCAACTACTGAGATATATGAGGTCTTTGTTCTCAAGATAATACAATCCATATTTCATGTATTTCGTACTTTATTTTCGTTTTGCTATGCTCAACTTATGTAAAAACAGCGGTTACTGCTCTTTTATCTGTGTTGTCAAATTGCAGGTTGTAGCTTGCATTTGCGGGACATTATCGTCATCTACTGTTAACGAATGTAATTGAACCTCAGTTATTTTTTGTTGAGAAACACTGATGTACAATACATGGTAGAACACAAGTATTCCTGTAAGTTAAATTCCTTTTCATATGCTTGGCTTGAGTTGTACCCTTGTCTCTTTTAAAAACATCTCTTTGAGTGTTGCAGACAAAGAAACAGCAAAGCTCAAATCACTTTCACATTATAATAAATAGATGCGTTCCAAAACTTCTGGTTTCTAGTTCAATGTCAGGAATTCATCGTATCTTCATTGTATGCTTGTGATCAATGTTGATGAGTGAGTTGTTTTTCACTCTCTTGCTCTTGAATGGTGCATGAACAGGAGAGTTATGCAGGGAAGCAAAGTGAGGCGCAGAAGGTTGTTGCAACAAACCACAAAGCTGGAAAGATAACATGCCCCACCAATGAAAATGGTCTTGTCAAACCACAGAGCAATTCACCCCCACAAAAGCGGATCCCCCCCCCAAAAAAAAAATTCTCGTCAAATGAGCCCTTGCGGTATCATTCCTGCGTCCGTTCCGGTAACAGTGAATGCGAGTTGGTTTGGCTGGTTGCCACGCTTGAAAATCACTCCTAAATTCTTGAGGAGTTCAATATATTTTGCTGAAACCACTGTTTTGATTGTTGTTTAGAACTTACATTTCACTAACTGTTTAGTTTTGATGTGTGACAAAGTGACATGTGTTTCTCCTTCAAGGGTCAAAATGCTTGTCTGTATGACAGGTCGTGATTTTTGCCTAATACTCTCATCTCATCTCATTAGCTACACCGCTTATCCTCAGTAGGGTCGCGGGGGTGCTGGAGCCCATCCCAGCAATCATCGGGCAGTGGGCAGGGGACACCCTGAACTGGTTGCCAGCCAATCGCAGGGCACACGGGGACAGACAACTCACTCGCTCATTCACACCTAGAAACAATTTGGACCGGCCAATTCACCTGAAATGCATGTTTTTGGAATGTGGGAGGAAACCGGAGTGCCCGGAGGAAACCCACGCAAGCACGGGGAGAACATGCAAACCCTGCACAGGAAGTCTGGAGCTGGATTTGAACCCACGCAGGAGGTTCCCAAGACATGAACTGTGCCGCACATGCGCTAACCACTGCGGCGCCGTGCTGCCCTGCCTAATACTCAAATAAATAAATTAATGTATTTTAAAATATAGTTTTTAACCACTAGGAGGGACTTAATAATACACAATGTCCCTTGAATGAGCCACATCTAAATAGTATTTTGACTTGGGACTAAAATCTCTGATAGTCTTTCCCGTTTTCTTAAATGTTTAAGCAGGGTTGGGTAGGGTTACTTTAACTGGATTACTTTCAATTACTTTTGGATTACTCCAATACCAAATATGCTAATAAAAGACAGAAGAAACTAAATATGAATGAAATGATGACTCACAACATGTGGTAAGCTTTCTCTCCTGGCTTTGATCTCTTTGATCTCCGGCAAAACTAACATAAAATACGACAGAAACAAAATGAAAATACATCCAAACAGCTTGCCAACATCATTTTTGCCGTTCCATGTATTCCGTTACTCCCCAAGCCAGCACAAAATGTAGTACTTTTATTCATATTTAGTTTCTTTTGTCTTTTATTAGCATATTTGGTATTGGAGTAATCCAAAAGTAATTGAAAGTAATCCAGTTAAAGTAACCCTACCCAACCCTGTGTTTAAGTCAAGTCATGTTTATTACCTTCCTTAATCTTCTCATCAATACATTAAAACATTGTCAGACTAGATGTGAATGGCTTTTCCTGGACTGCAATCTAACTGATTATTCTCGTGGCATGCATGGATGGATACTAGGTGGTGCTGGAGCTACTGCCCTTTTAGAAAGTTAAAAAAAATTAAAAAAATTTATGAAACCGTCTATTGAGGTCAAGATCATTATTAGACGGGACGGTGGATGAGTGTTTAGTGCGTCAACGGTGCAGAGGTCCAAGGTTCATGTACAGCTACCAGCTTCACTGTGCTGAGTTTGCATTTTCTCCCTGTGCCTGTGTGAGTTTCCTCGGGCACTCTGGTTGCGTCCCACATTCCAAAAACATGCATTTTAGTTTAATTGGCCGTTTCAAATTGTTCCTATAGGTGTAAATAAGCAAGTGAGTTGTATGTCTCTGTGTCCCCTGCCCACTGCCCCAAGATAGCTGGGATGCTCTCCAGCACCCCTGCGACCCTACAGCGGATATGCTGTATAGAAAACGGATGGATTGGTGGATATTAATATTTGTATTTATATATTTATGTTAACCTGGTCCAAAATGTATAGATTTTTGGATGATTTTACAGTCTAAATCAAAGAAGAATTAAAAAAAAGCTACAATTTCCCAGGGTTGTATAAAAAATGCTAACTATTGCAGCTGGGAGCAAAGTCCGTCACAGGTCCAAATTGGGAAACCCCAATTATTAGAGCATTTACTCAGATTGTAATGTCTGATCTAGTGTTAGCTGTAAAATGTTTAAAATAATCTTGTGTAGAGTATTTCACACCCCCAAAAAATAATATATTGAAAATGTACGAAGCCTGTATTTGCTTTCCTTTTGCCGAGCGGATGCCCTTCAGATCTCTCGATTGACCTGTAACAATTGCTAAGCTATTTAATTGATGATCTAAATTTAGACTCCTAAACAGAAAGTCAAAAAGACACATAAATATAAATGTTCCAAAAACAGCACTGCAGTATATTGATTTTAAATATGTTTATTTATACATGCAGTATAGCTCTGCATTAAATATTCATACAGACTCTACTCATCTCTCCCCTAATGTTGGTTGCCACTGCTGCTTCGTGCCAGTAAAAAATCGTTTTGTTCAGGCTTATATTGCGCCCCAGTTGGAGATTGTAATACAATCACCGATGGGATTGCAGTATATCGCTCAGACAGGCGATGTCAGATCCTACAAGAGGAGAACGATAGTAAAAAAAAAATTATACTATCTACTTTGTCTTTAATTGATTTCTATAAAGATTGTGTCACTGACGACAATGGTTCGTTATGGTTTTCATTCTGGTCAAATATCCGTTATCCTTGCTGTGCAAACAAAATGCTTTGTCAGCCAGATGCATCCTGTGTGTCTTAATGTTGAAATTCTGAACATTTTAATTATAGGAAGTGATTCTCACACCCTCTGTTGCGACAACCCCAATGTCTTAATCGTTTGCGTAAACCGTCACGATTGTTCTAGCTACAAAGGAAATGCGTACAGTGAGGCTATCTGCTACTTGTATGCCTAATATTGTCAGGTTTATGCTATCATTAGATTTCTTTTGTAACAAAACATCTTTATGACAGTGTGCTCATCAATTTAAACTCGGACTTTAAGAGAATGTAGAAAACATTCAGGCTTGTTTTAAATGGACTTTTTGGTCACTGTATAAATGCAAACTGATATCCTTTGAATAATTGAATATTGTAACCAAATACATGTATTTCCCTGTACTAACTCACAAGCAGAGTGTTTTTCATATAAAAACAAAAAAATAGTAATCTGCTGGAGACTGTTACCCAAGATATGCTTCAGCGTGTTTGTCAGGAGCTGGAATACTGACATGACATGTGCCATGTCTCAGGCGGTGAACATATTGAACATTTTTGTCAGACCGTTCACATGATTCACATTTTTTTAAAATTCTCATTCAGATTTGGATGAATAAATCTTATGATCTTCAACATTAATACTTTTAAATTTAGTTTGCCTTAACCCCTTAAAATTATGCCGGCCCGCCGGCAACCATCAGGCTATTGAGAAGCAAAGACGTGTCTTCACAATGTCACAAAGTATTATTGGAAAGCATTTACAACTATTTCACAGTGTCTAAAAAATCGCCAAAAAAAAGTACGCAGCTGCAGAGGTGTAGAGCTACAAACACATCATCTCCAAATGGTTTCAAGGTGTTGCTTTTCAAAAGAGACCAAAACCGTCGTCGGTGTTCTTCAAACGGTTCAAGAGCAGCATTAAATTTACTTTGGGAATGTGTTGTTTCAGGTTTTTAGACAAATTTTACAGGATTGTTAAAGGGTTTTAATCATGTACGTTTGGATATCTACATCTCAAAGGATATTAATGTAAAACACACTGTATTTTGACGCAGAAGGATAAGCAGTTAGACAATGAAATGGTGTCACTTTTATCCCATTTTGAAAGATTAAATTAATTAATTAAAATGGGCATATTTATTCGATATGGCAGAGAGTGATAATTCTGATTATTTTGTGTAGTCCTGTATTCTTTGTAGCTTGGTTAAAAAGTGGTATTAATTATTTGCCATAAATATTTTAAATCTTTCTTTTTTTAAAACAAAAAACATTTTAATACAATAAAATAATCATTTAAATTCTGCACATGTGTACCGAATTAAGACATAGTAAAGTAAGAAAAAGTTTTCTTATGTGGCACATGGCAGATAGTGGTGCCAATTTCATTTTTATTTTAAAAAAAAAAGCCCTCTGACAAGATATTATTGATTTCATTCGAATGTTGAATTTCATTTATTTAAATAAAAAATGTAATTAATAATTAGCAAAGTTGTCTGATAAAGCAGGGGCAGGAATTGATTTTAATTCAATTAATTCAATGAGTTTAAGCTTAATTGTATCTTAAAATTAGGTAATTTTATAATATGTTATTTTTATAATCTACCATTTTAGGTAAAATTGCCAATTATAAAGATTGATTTGTGTAGGGATTGTATTTTTTTAAGTTAAACATATCTAAGACTAGTGTTTAGTCTACTGCTGCATTATTTTTAACTTTGGAGAACCCATGGGTCACAATTTTCAAAAGGAGAAAAGTTTTTGAAGGATAAGCGAGACTACCGTAAATTCCGTACTATAGAGCGCACCTGATTATAAGCTGCACTCACCACATTTTAAGAGGAAAACCGATTTTGTACTACAAGCCGCACCTGTATGTAATAGCCGCATGCGCCCACATTAAAACATGTATCACAATCACAAAATTAGCCCAAACCCGGCTTTTGAGTCATGTGACTGAATATTAAGTACACAGTCTAAAAACCACAACCGGCAAAATGAACAGTAAATGATACCGGTACTTAAGGTTTGATGCAGACCTGCAGAGTCCGGGTACCCGTTGAAACTAATCCAAGGAAAAAAAGTCTATATTTCCAAAGGTAAGGGTGGGAAAAATATATATCCACTATTGTCCGCCGCGACAACAGGTCTCACTCACCTTTACCCCACTTCCTATCAGCCCGCGTTTGCTCCGCCCCTCTTTTATTAATACGCAAAACATATCAGAATAAGTGTCTCAAATAAATACATTACAAAAATATACAGGTGCAAATACATATTATACATCGGTTACACATATTTACAAAGAAAGACGGTATACCGAGAGAGTTTTCAAAGCTTTAATTATAATATTATAACTTTCATCCCAAACCGTGCCTGTGAAGGGTAGCAAAACGCTACGAGGAACCAGCTCACAACACAGTTAACGGGTCTGTTAAAACAAACATATCGTAATTGTAGAAGCCACGGTAAGCCGTCCTCATATTCCTCCCTAAAACTGGCATCATCAAAGTCGTCTTCCCCAGTATGGGAAAGAGACCTTGTCGTATAGAAATCGTCCAACGCTCCCTTATTCATAAACACGCTGGCAACACGCTCGCAAAGTGAAGTTTACATGCAGTAGCCCTATTTCCTTCTTTATCGGACTGCTCGTTTGCTTTTAGTTTGAAAGCCACGTCATGTGCCTTTCTTTTTTCAATTTGCATGATGAGGATATGTCTACGCTAATTTAATTTGTGCACAAGATAAGAAGTTGCTGTCTTCCTCGGCGCATATATTCCACCGGTCTAAATCTTACCTTTTGTAGTCGAGCGCCGCTGGCGGCTGTTAGAAAAATTACATAAAGTGGCCGCATCACTGAATAAGCCGCAGGATATAAGGTTTGGGAAAAAAGTAGCGGCTTATAGTCCGGAATTCACGGTAAGTCTATACGTGTGAATAAACTACTCTAATGATTGTATGCGATTTCCGTTTTGGTAAAAGTTTGCCACTTTCAATTGGAAATAGGCACATGCTGTTTTTCCTTTTTCTTTGTTTGTATTTTAATATACTGGAGACAGATTATGCTTTATTATCAGTGAAATCTGTGGCTGTGTTCCTACCTAATCTGTGTCATTTTCTTTTGTAGGTGCTGGGGAATCAGGGAAAAGCACACTAGTCAAGCAGATGAAGTAAGCATGAACTATGCATTGTACAATTTGCATTTTTTTGGGGATCCCCATTGTATGCGGTAACAAACAAGGTTCCCCTGTGTGGAATTAAAAGAGAACACTCATTTTGATGCCGCCTGGCAGCAAAAAAGCCCTACTGTTTAGCACAACATGTTAAACAAAGGCCACCGGGGCCAGTCATAGCCTGGCAAGATATGAATGGCTTCCCTCGGTTCCCACATTAGACACACTGCCTGCTCTCAGGAGCCTGAATTCCATCTCTAATGACATCTTTCATCAAATGTTGCCCCACATGAGTTCAAGCCGATCTTCTCTTTTAAATATTTATACAACCTGAAAGCTTTTTCTTTTATTGCTAGAATCATTCACGAAGATGGCTACTCGGAAGAGGAGTGCAGCCAGTACAAAGTGGTGGTCTACAGCAACACCATCCAATCAATCATGGCCATCATCCGGGCAATGGGCCGTCTTAAGATCGACTTCGCCGAGGAGTCCCGGGCGGTGAGCTTCCGGCACAGAGATCACTCCAGCCAACAAGAGGGGTCGGGAACGTATGGCTCCTTTCATGAGCTTAGAGATAAGTTAGGGAGCATAGTAATCTTCTCTGTGACTTTCCAATTTTAGTGTATGCAAAGCCAACGTCACTCAGCTAACCAATAGTTAAGTCAAAAATATATAGGGCAAAGTTTCGACTTCAGTGTACATTCGTAGTCTTACACCAACAGAGCCAATTTGGCTGCCTTTCTATAAGGAATTATTTATATAGAAGCTCCTTTAAAATCTTTGTTCACTGTTGAGACACTTTTTGATGAAAACCCACAGAACAAACAGTAAACACCCAAAGAAAGTCAGCCTAACACCTGGAGCAATTTGATTGGGTGAGCAGTAGGGGTGGGCAGATCACTGCACACATAGCGCATTCCTTCTTGTTTGCAGTATTTTGTGAAGTTTTATGATAGGAACTTTGCTCGTGCCCTGCTTTAAAACCATTATTTAAGGCAAAAATGACGGTCAAAATGAGCCTCAACGATCTTAAGTAACTGTAGGACAGAGACAAATTTAAGGTGGTTTGTTTCTTGATATGGGACACAGGCTTTATTATTATATTATGGATATTATATCATCAAACGTCACACAGTGAAAAAAATGTGCTGAAAAGTTACTGTATTTTCCAGATTAAAATACACACTTTGCACTTAAAACACCCGATTTGGCCAGACATTGTTTGCCTTTAAACCCAGTACACATTATATACATGTAAGAATATGGCGGATAAGATTGGAATTGCATACAGTAATTATAAGTATGTGTTACCATGCAAGATTTTACAGTAATACTGTATTCAAGCAATGCATTTGCAATGATTCATCAAACTGTTAAATATTGCTGATCCAAACTGCAGAACGTTGTATGTAACTAGAATCAAACCCTAGTTGTGGCGGTGGGTGTGCCGACACTTGACACTTTACCACTAGACCACTAGTGGTCCAAAAGACATAGGACAAGGAATTAGATCTTATCTCATTATCACACTGTTATTACTCACAGTGCCAGGAACACAGATTTGTCTGGTGCATTCTGATAGATTAAACGGTCACTCTACTTCTTCATCAACACATTTTGGATTTTGGAGAATGAAAACAGAAAGTCTTTTAACACAATACTATACAAGCACTTTCACGTCAGATGTACGCTTATTGTTGCAAAGGTGAACATGTGGAAAGACTGTTTATCCGAATGCACTATGCAAATCTGTTTTGTGACACTGTAAAAATTGTGTGATAATGGGACAAGCTCTAATGCCATTTTGTATGTCATCTGTACCACTGATGGTCTAGTGGTAAGGTGTCGGTGCTCTCTCAGTCAATACTCGGGTTAGATTTCCAGTACATACAATGATTTGCAATTTTTGTCAGCGACGCATATTAATGCCATCCATCCATCAATTATCTGCACCGCGTATCTTCAGTGGGGGCGCTGGAGCCCATCCCAACTATCTTCGGGAAGTGGGCAGGGGAGCCAGTCACAGGGCACTCAGACAGACAACTCACTCCCTCATTCACACCTAGGTACAATTTGGACCGGCCACTAATGCATATTTTTGGAATGTGGGAGGAAACCATGAAAGCACACTGAGAACATGCAAACTCCGCACAGGAGGATTCGATCCCATGACCTCAGAACTGTGCCGCGGACGCGCTAACCACTAATCTGCTGTGCCGCCCTCATATCTATGCATTACATCAATATATACCTGTCCTGTACACACAGAAGCTCATGCACCTTAAATACTGGTTTCAAGAGGCTATTCTTGGGGGGTGCGCCTCATAGTGTGGAAAATACAGAAGCTTTTGTCTGGACAGCAGATTTGGTGGTTTAGTTGAGTTTTGTCTTAAATGTTTGGTGTGATTCTCAAAAAAAACATCAAAATACTTAGCTTTCTTTGAGTCAAAAAGGTTCCCGACCCCTGAACCAACGTGTCGTGATCTGCACTTAACAGAAAGGAATGTGCTCGTACTCAGGACGACGCCCGGCAGCTGTTTGTGCTCGCCAGCTCTGCGGAGGAAGGCGCCATGTCGGCAGAACTCGGCGGCGTGATCCGGCGCTTGTGGGCCGACAGCGGCGTCCGAGCTTGCTTCCAAAGATCCCGAGAGTATCAGCTCAACGACTCGGCCGCATAGTGAGAGCCCTAGATTGCTTTGTTTCGATGAAATGTCTTCCCACCTCTGTGCAGGGTTCCCACGGATACTTGAAAAGTCTTAAAAGGCATTTAAAAGTTTTACATCCAACTTTGGAAAGTCTTATAAATATGAACATATAAATATGATTTATATTTGTTTGAACTAAAAAGATTTAGTAACATTTACCAATTGTGTTTTTTTTAATAAATCACAGATTGACTTTGGTGGCAAAAAGTATCAAAACGGTGATGTGGTCTCAGTCGGACGCAAGTCTTAGGTCACAATACACATAACAACATGTTTAGAAGTTTGGACCGTGGGAAAGTCGCCATGGTTAAATGCGGTGCCTGGTCATGTGTCTGTGGGAATTGGAAATAAAACATTGGCAACAAAATACATTGGTACCTCTTCATAAGAGCTAAATTCGTTCATCGATCACGCTCGTAGCTCAAAGTGCTCGTGTAACAAGCAAATTTTCCCCGTATGAAATAATTTCCTGAAATTCCTTAAAGCATTGAAGTGAAGCCTAGATAGCAATACAACGCATCTTCCTGATCACTAAAATCGCATTCAAATAGTAACTCAACATAAAAATATGGTAATAAGATAAATATGATATTAACAGGATAAAATGCGAGTTTGGTATGAGCACATACCATGAGGCGGGTGTGGAGAAAGGGCTGGCCGAGTAAAGGTGATCGCAAATTTGCCAACTTGTACCTATTCCCCTTATTTCATACATTGTTCTATCATTTCAAATTGTGTACGCCATATAACAATGATTATATAGGAACATTTTTTTCTCAAAAGACCGAGCTGGTCTAGAACATTTCAGATCTAATCCAGATCATCTCTGTCACTGGTAGCAAACGACAAGGTTATCGTAGATTGCTAATATTGGCGCGGTATTTTACATTCTAGTCTATATTGCTTTCAGTAAATAGGTGCTGCATTGTTTTTGTAAGTTTTATTATGGCAAATGAAGAGAATTTGGATTTGTAAAAAAGGGGGGCAATTGACGAACGTCGACAGGTACGTGATCAAGAAGGTGTTGATGATACTGAAGCACTTACTGTAAAGTTAAAGTTACTGTAACTTTAAAAGAACATAAACATGAAACTTTTTTCTAGTAGTAGCCTTTGGGATTGCTCATGAACTGGATTATCCTTCGTAAAGTTTGAGAAATTTTTCGTTTTTAGTTTAAAAAAAACTCATATACCGATATTCTCGTATTTAAAAGTGTTTGCAAAAAGACGTACCATTGTATTTCATTCTGCTGCTTTGGAACCTTTACTTTATTCCGAGCTATTATTTGTATCCATTGGCTTCTTATGACATTTATATCAGTTTTTCTAGGCATTACACCTTCATTCTTGTCAGATTTTAATACGAATCTCGCTTCTGCCTCCTTGGTGCATCGCTTCCACTTGAGCCCAATTCAAGCAAGACGTGTCTTGTTTTTAAAGGTCGCTGTGTACGCTTGTTCCTCACTTGATCGCATTCCTCAGTAGGAGCAGAGAAGGAGCACCTACGGCCATTTCACGTTCAAGGCGAAATTTATCATACAAATGCCGCAAGGAAAGCATGACAATATACTGCATTTAAAAACTTCTTCCTCCCTCACACCTCGGTGTTGTCTCCTTCACTCTTGCGTCATCTACCAAAGACCTGAGAGTATATATATATATATATATATATATATATATATATATATATATATATATATATATATATATATATATATATAGATAGATAGATAGATAGATAGATAGATAGATAGATAGATAGATAGATAGATAGATAGATAGATAGATAGATAGATAGATAGATAGATAGATAGATAGATAGATAGATAGATAGATAGATAGATAGATAGATAGATAGATATAGAATTTGAATACGGCATTTTTGCTAATCTGGAATAAGTGTCACTTTCACTGTAAAGAACTGAAGAACATGTAGGTTGTTTTGAAAACAGGCAATCCATTGAGACACTTTGTCTCTACGCCACGAGAGAAGAGGGAGCAGTACAGTCTGCTCTTACTCGACTCATAATGTTTATCAGACACCCAAATAGAAGCCCATATTTAGCAACTGTGTTTAGAGGCCTTGCTTTTACAAAATCCACACCTGAGAAGAAAATACTTAGGCCAGAACGGATGTTGCGTATAACCTAGTTAGCGCAGACACTGTTCAGAGATATTTTTTTTATCCTTTGTGTACTGTTTTTTTTTACACATTCATTTATTTTGCTAAATCATGCTAGCTCCCAAGTTAAGTCAGGTGAAGACATGTATCAGGATTTGGTTTTCTTCGTGTCTGTGTGTAGGGGAAAGGCAAGGTTAAAGAATAATTCAGGCCCCATCATGCTCTCTTGTTTTATTGAAAGTGTTTATGTGTTCCAGAAACAAACCTTCATGTTATACTTCTATAATTTGTGGCCTGATTTCTTTAGCCTGTGACCTTTTTTTTATTAAGTGGCTTCTTCTTAGCCTGGCCATGACACTTAGCAAATCACTTATTTACACATTTGAATTTGTATTATTATCATTATTAGTTGTGTTAGTTTTAGTATTATTAGTTGCAGTAACAGTAGTAGTGGTATAACTAGTCATAATTTAAATAGCAGGGCTTCACCCAATGGCTCAGTCCTGAATCCCAAAACCAATGTTCCTTGGAATTGTTCTCGGAGTTGAATGAATGAATAGTTCTTAACGCTGTGATGGTATCACGTAATCGCACTTTTTCCAACTTTCTTGTGCTGCAGTTACCTTAACGACTTGGATCGGCTCTGTGAGCCCAACTACATCCCGACACAGCAGGACGTGCTGCGGACGCGTGTCAAGACCACTGGCATTGTGGAAACTCACTTCACCTTTAAAGAGCTATACTTTAAGTCAGTAATAGTTACATTTTGGGACAGGTGGATAAAGGTCTTGGCACCTAAAACAGGCAATCGGGGTCTTTGAATCTTGATTTTGCCATGTTGATCATATACTCAGATTGATGGGCGCCAAATCGATTATATCATGAACCAGTGACGTACGGTGGAGTTTGTGCCTGGTGAGGCACAATAAGATTTATAAATAAATGAACCTACATCTCTTTGAACTTTCGATTAGCAGGGCAAGAAAGCGATATATAAACAAAGCACAGTAAAAAAATTGTCTGTCTTATCTTACCTTATAAATAATGTCTGTGTAATGTTATATAGGTATTTCTTCCTTATGAAAAAAACTCCATGCAACAAAAAGTCTTGACATGCTGTTAGCTTGGTAATACTACCATAAATTAACCTGTTTAGAGCTGAGGTGTGCGGCAAATCAGAATCCTTGGTCCCAACATCCCCTCTGTATGAGCAGTGTTGGGCACATTACCTAAAAAAAGTAATTAGTAAGAGTTACTAGTTACTTTATTTAAAAAGTAATTGTGTCACCCGGAGATTCCAAAATTAGACTCTTACTCTAAAAGTAACTATCTATTACAAATTACAGTATACACATTGAAGCCAGCCCCCTAAAACTGATTTTAAATAATGAAAATAAAGAGAAGAAAACAAGTACACCAACCAGTGGAAGCGGTGAAGCCTTCATTTTTTGAGGCTTGTGCAATCTTGAGAGCTTACAGTTGAGACACTCCATATTCAATTTGCCTTGTGTCTTTAAACTATATATATAATTCCTTCTGAATTTCTGGGTAATGCCTTAAGACATTTTATTTTTTTCCTCTAAGCATGGTCTAGTAAAAAAATAATTTTATAAATAAAAAGACCAAAATTCAGCACTCTTTTACCGTAAATTCCATGCTCACGTTTTCCACATTGATATAGTGGTTCCTGTATGAACCCCAAAATGCAGTAGACTTTGAGATTCAGGGTCTCCATTTAATAAGTAACACAATCGAGTTACAATATTTCATCATTAACAAGTTATAGTACTCGTTACAGAAAAAAGTAATTGCGTTCCCCTTTAACGCGTTACTCCCAACGCTGTAAATACGTGACATACTATTCGCATCAATAATATAATTCAATGAGTTTAAAAAAAAAATCCCGAAATCATGAAGTTAAATGAGAAATAATTTGAACACTGAATACATATAACCATTGAATATATTTTTGATTTTATGTTTTGATTATGAACGTTGAAGCACAGCTTCACCTCCCTTCCCTGACTGCACTCCGCTGCCATGAACCACAGTTGACTTTTTTCAATGATGTTGAGACTAAAGAGATATAAATACAGCCTTTGGTTTTATCCGTCCAGGATGTTTGATGTAGGAGGTCAGCGCTCGGAGAGGAAGAAGTGGATTCATTGTTTTGAGGAAGTCACAGCCATCATTTTCTGTGTGGCTCTCAATGACTACGATCTGGTCTTGGCAGAGGATGAGGAGATGGTTTGTCAGTTTTTCTCACCCCGTTTCGGACGTAAATGTTAACGTGCTTGGGTGTGTCAGACGCCATTCTGGTGCTTTCTTTTTCCTCTCAGAACCGCATGCATGAAAGCATGAAGCTGTTTGACTCAATTTGCAACAACAAGTGGTTCACAGACACCTCCATCATCCTCTTCCTCAACAAGAAGGACTTGTTTGAGGAGAAAATCGGCAGGAGTCCGCTCACAATCTGCTACCCGGAGTATACGGGTAGGATAAACCGCTGTATCCTTGTTATGTTGTATTAATACAGATTTTGTTTTCTTAAAGGGACAGTGTGTATTATAGGAATTTGCATTTATTTGACATAACATGAGTGGTTAGCGCATGTGCGGCACAGTTCATGTCTTGGGAACCTCCTGCGTGGGTTCAAATCCAGCTCCAGACTTCCTGTGCGGAGTTTGTATGTTCTCCCCGTGCTTGCGTGGGTTTTCTCCGGGCACTCCGCTTTCCTCCCACATTCCAAAAACATGCATTTCTGGTGAATTAGCCGGTCCAAATTGTCCCTAGGTGTGAATGGGTGAGTGAGTTGTCTGTCCCCATGTGCCCTACGATTGGCTGGCAACTAGTTCAGGGTGTCCCCTGCCCACTGCCCGATGATTGCTGGGATGGACTCCAGCACCCCCGCGACCCTACTGAGGATAAGCGGTGTAGCTAATGAGATGATGAGACTCCCCGAGAGTGACCTGACATAATTGTCCGCCATCTTACTGCTACAGGTACTCAAAAAACAAAAAACTCTTGGAAGGGCAAGCAAAAAATGAGAAGAGAATGTTGCAGTTTGGTCACTTTGAGAGTCCGTAGTTCGTATTTTTTTTCCGTGTGCTTTTCAGTACTCGTCCTCGGTTGCATGACACAAAACATCGACATTTAGTGGTCAAATTATACACAGTGTCCCTTTAATTCATCAATATTTATGTCCTTGTTTTCTTATGATTGTAAAATTTCTCATTTTGTAAACCTTTAACCCCTTGACGGACTTTTGCTAAACAAATACGTGTCCTAACAATGTCACCAGTGACTGAAAAATGTCATGCCACATATCATTGGGAAGCTTAAACTCTTGGGATTCAAGACATTTCAATATATACTCATCACAGAAACATTACGATCAGTCTGAAACAAGATAACCGAAAACTGTAAAAATCGGACAGTTCAATCAATAGCGCTTGGAACCATTCTCTGCAAATGTGGTGTCGTTACATTCACGAGGATTCAGTAAATCCAACCGTGTAGAATATTTAGTCCAAAACACGCAACACCGACAGATAAAAACAATCCGCTTAAAGGCATTCCTGGATTGTTTGATAAGCGTCATTGTAATCCATCTGCTTGGCTTCAGTACTCCCCTTTAAAGATAAATAGATTCATCAGATAATTTTCAATAATTACATTAGCCTCTGAACTTTTGATTAAACTCCTTTTGGCCAATTGCAAGCTTTTTCCATGATATTTTGCCTGTGACGACCTATGAGGGCCTTATTGAAGAAAAAAAAACGGCAAGACCCTTTCAGGTTCAAAAATCTTTAGCCAATAGTGACCGATTTAAATGTGGATTGACACATTGGTTAGCCAAAGAAATTTCCAATGTAAATATGGACAAATTTACGGTGTATTTTCTGATCAGAGCCAAAAGTAAATTGCGCAAAGCTAATCATGATTCATTTTTTACATACCATTATTACACGCAAGTGTGCACAGTCACTGTTTGACTCCTGGAAAGAGAAGTCAAACCTTTACATCTCTTTCACAATGTCTAGAAATTGGCTAAAGTAGTCCGAGTTGGTGTGTGAGGTTGAGAGGTTCCTTCTAGAAATAGTCGGACTCACCTCCACACACGAGTTGGCACGACTCGTAAAGGTCTGTGGGGAAGGCCTAGCAGAATCTCCTGTTAGAAAGAGTTTCTATTCACACCTCTAGCAGAACTTTGCCCATGTCCCGAGAGAGGCGGGGGATATTGAGTCCGACTGGACCATGTTCCGTGCCTCCATCGTCGAGACGGCTATTTAGAGCTGTGACCGTAAAGTAGTCAGTGCCTGCCGTGGCGGCACCCCTCAGACCCGTTGGTAGTCACCGGCGGTTAGTGATGCCATCAAGCTGAATAAGAAGTCTTATCGGGCCCTCCTGGCCTGTGGGACTGTGGAAGCATTTGGCAGGTATCAGCTGGCCAAGCGGAATGCAACTTCGGCAGTCAAAGAGGCAAAAACTCGTTCATGAGAGGAAATTGGCGAAAGCACGGAAGGCGACTTCCGAATGGCTTTGAGGAAATTTTGGTCCACCATCTGCCATCGTAGGGGGGGAAAAGCGGTGTGCCATCAACACTGTGGATAGTGAAAATGGGGCGCTGATGAGCAAGACTCGGATGTTGTGAAGCGGTGGCCAGAATACTTCGAAGATTTCCTCAATCCCACTGACGTATTCCTTTGTGGAAGAAGATCCTGGGGACTCTGAGGTGGGATCTCGTATCTCTGGGGTTGAAATTACTGAGGTGGTCAAAAAGCTCCTCGGTGGCAAGGCTCCGGCGGTTGATGAGATCTGCCCGGAGTTCATTAAGGCTCTGGATGTTGTGAACTTGTCAAAGTTGACACGCCTCTGCAACATCGTGGACATAGGACACAGTACCTCTGGACTAGCAGACTGGGTTGGTGATCCCCCTCTTTAATAAGGGGGGCTGGAGAGTGTGTTCCAATTACAAGGAAATCACACTTCTCGGCCTCCTTGGTAAAATCTATTCAGGGAGGGTCCGTCAGGAAGTCGAATCTTAGATTCCAGAGGAGCACTGTGGTTTTCATCTGGGCTACATGTGTTTTGTAGACTTGAAGAAGGGATTTGACCGTGTTCCTTGGAAAGCCCTGTGGGAGTATGTGTTACCGCACAGACTTAACCGGGCTGTGCGGTCTCTGTATGCTAGGTGCCTGAACTTGGTTCGCATTGCCGGCAGTAAGTCAGATTCGTTACCAGTAGGAGGTGGACTCCCCCAGGGCTGCCCTTTGTAACCAAATATGTTCATAACTTTTATCAGGTCTTTTACAAGTCATTTAGCACCCGGTTCCCTACGAACAAGTGGTGATCGGTGTAGTGGAGAGGGAGCTCCCATAATCCGGGCGCCCCCCGGCCCAGTATCGAAAGGCAGGCGCGGCTGGAGTGCCAGCGGACCCTGTACCTTTCATTGTTGTGAAGAAAGGGCTGAGCCGAAAAGCAAAGCTCTTGATTTACCGGTCAATCTAGATTCCTACCATTACCAATGGTCATGAACTGTTGGTTTTGACTAAAAGAAGTTTCCTCAGCAGGGTGGCTGGGCTCCCACCTTAGAGTTAAGATGAGAAGCTAGTTAATCTGGGAGGGACTCAGTGTAGAACCGCTGCTCTGCTGCATTGAGAGGAGCCAGTTAAGGTGGCTCTGTCATTTGATAGGGATGCCGCTTAGACGCGTCCCTCGGGTGGTTTTCCTTGCCAAAGTAACGTTTCCTGTTAATATGAGAAGAATCCACCAATGCATGAAACGTGTAAACTAAACAATCACACTTGGCTCTAAACAAGTGAATTGCCTCATCCAGTGATGATGTTTCCTTTCCTTTCATTAAACGTACACACAATTGAAGTTTATCTTTGTCTCCAAAGTTTTGTTCTGTTTAACCATTCTATGCAACCTTTGTGCATGTGTGAAGGAGAGAACACATATGAGGAGGCAGCAATGTACATACAAGGCCGCTTTGAAGACTTAAATAAACAGAAGGGCAGCAAGGAGATCTACACACACTTCACATGTGCAACGGATACCAAGAATGTGCAGTTTGTGTTTGATGCCGTCACTGATGTCATCATTAAACTCAACCTGACTGACATCGGGCTCTACTAAAGCCACAAAGGTAAGAGTGGCAAATAACTGTATTATGCAAAAATATGTACTATTATTCAGAGCACCTGCCCTTTTACACAAGTAGAACAAACTATAAGAGTGGAACATAGAAATTGCTAAAAGATGGCATCCATATATTTTAATTCTATTAAAAAAATAGTTTGAATTAATACAAAAATACTTGTTTTGAAACAAAAGATGCAATATTTTGCTTTGAGTCCAAGCAACTTATTGCAACTTTTTGGGTAACACAGCAAACAACATTATGTTTGTATCTTAAATCAAGAACCCCGGTTTTGGGGCATTCGATCAATAGTAAACCTTTTTTACTTCTTTTCAAAAAATTGATAAGTTATAATCAAAAAACAGGATTTAGGGGAGTTTACATTTATTTAAGTTTTTGTACAATCCGACCCATTTTTTTAGATTGTGACAATAATTGTTTGTTGTGTCCTCCAGTCCTCTGGTTCTTAGTTTGAAGTAGAATAATCTAATCTGATTGTTTAAAAACAAATTGCACTGGATGAAGCAATATGACCAGCTTTTTGTTAGCTCTTAGTTGTGTTCTCCACACAGTTTCTTAGTTTGAAATAGAATTACCTAATTGGATTTATTCAAACAAGCAGCACACAGCATGAAACTAAATGACCGGATTTTTTGTAATGTTTTTTTAATCACAACAAGCCATTTCTGAGAGGTTTGCTTTTTATGAAACAAACTAATTTATTTATTAATTACTGAAAAACAGACACAATTGTTGAGAATATGTTTTACAAAATAACTGAAATCCGGGCCGAATGAACAAATTCTTGCTCAAGTGTGGATCCCTAAAAATACAATTGCAGTCTCATGTCTGACTGCTAGAGATGGCAAATGTAACATTTATTTGTGTAATACGAGTGGCACCAAAACTAAAAAAGTATTTATTTATTTGTGTATTATATCGGTCAGAAGCTGACATTTATATCTCACCATCTCTATTCATAACGTTATAAGTATTCAAAAAGAAAAGTTTAGCTTGAGTTCGATCTTTCCAGTAGCGCAAGAAAAGAAACATCTCGTTTTCTATTGCAGTATTCTTAAGCAGGAAATACTTCTTGTTTTAGTAAAGAAAATCCCTCTGCTAGAAATATTATTGCTTTATTTTTATTTTTGTACATTTTATTTTATGGATCAGTATGACAGTACTGTCATGTTTTTTTTGCCTGCAAATGGTCCAAAGATTGGTTTGCTGAATTTTTTTCATCTAAATTGGATGATGAGGCCTATTGAATGGTATGAGAATAAGAATAGAATAATAAGAGTAGAATCAGTCATCATCCAAAAAGAGTCTACAATAAACTAAAAAGTATTTACCTTTTGTATTCCACAACAGGAGTCTGGTCATCTGGCTGCTATGCGGTATCCGCATATTGTCCAGAGTTTTTTAGAAGGACCAAGCTGGTGCCGTCTGCAACGACAGCCATATCCACCCAGTTGGGGATTTGCTGCCAGACTCCCTTTTCTCGACCTGTTTTTTTTCTGGGACGAACTGATTGGTGAGAGTAGCTGACGACTACTTGTGGCTCTATCCATCCAGAGACCATCAACCTTCAATTATTTCAGTTTTGTCACACACCAATAGCTGACCCATTGGTACACTCTTTATGGTTGAGTGTTTTATGCACGTTTTTCATTTTTTTAATTGGATCACAGTTGTGCTGTCGATTTTACATTGTATCCCGAGTTTACTTATCAAGTGTAATAAATTTCACAGCAGCACAATCTGATTTTATTGTATTGTAGATTTCACCACTTCACTAAAGTTATTAACTAGTTCTTTTTTCTGAGGAAGCTCAATACTCAAGATAACCCTTGTACCTTTTGTTTCACATCCGTCCTCATTCCCAATGAAGCCTGCTTTTTCTCCCAAGTCCTGTTCAAAGAAAATTCCGTTACCATCTTCTTACTTTACAATGTGCATGTATTTGCCCTGCATTTATATTGACTCATTTTAACATCATCATGCGTAGGAAGAGCACTACGCTCCCTTTATTATGTTTGAATCAAAAGCTCCCAACAGACATCTGATTTTCACCTTGAAGACTTTGAAAGGCCACTTGCAAACAAAGCGCTGAGGGTGAAATGTACATTACAAAAATGTCAATATTAGGGACACATTTAAAGCATGTTGACCACAGGCCTGTGTGGTGTGAGGCGGATATCAAAAAGGAAACCGAATTTAAATAGAGGCACATAAATGTTGCTGTTTTATTATGTTCCCTAATAAGATTTAAAAAAAAAAATAGGGATGTTGTGATTATGTATGTGTATTTTTATCTCTTGGTAACTATCTTTTCATGCTTGCAGACATGAAAATCTCTCACCTTTTGTAGAGATTCACCGTTTTGAGGTCAAAAATGGTAACCTATGTGAAATGTGTAGAACCCAGAAGAAAATGTTTTGATGGTGGTGGGGGGCAGTTATAAAGCCCATTATTTTTCACACTCAAGTAGTGCCTGATTTATCTCTGGGGATTATCTTAGCCTATTTGCTACCTTGTTCAGGAGCAAGCTAGCTGTAGGGAACAAATCACCACAGTAATTGAGCTAAGCAAAATGAAACCTGCTTTCAAGCAACCGACTTGAGGCTAAATTCAGCCAATATAATAAACTTATCAATATTTTTTTGGGCTGTAAAGTGTCCTGGAATATATGTCCTCCATACCTCTCACCTTTTAAACCACTGACCCATTTTCTGACATTATTTACACTTCTGATGTGTCCTAGATTGCCTCAGAGGGTATAAGTCATCTGACTATCACTTACCTCACATGACTCTTTGTTTCGATTTGCGGATAGTTTTTAAAACAGAGGATTCTAATGAAAAGAAAACTGAATGCTGAATGTAATAAACAATTTGCGTCATTGCATTTCAGCTTATTTTGCAGTGGGGGATAAAAAACTTAAAGGAGGATTTTTGACTGAATATTGCTCAGTGAATCCATATTAAAGTGTGAGACATCCCAAAGGATATCCTAACAAAAATCATATAATATTATAAGGTCATATGGTATTTTGTGATTTTAGAATATAATTAAAATTTGCAATATTGATCTATTTTTTTCTATTTTTTGGGACAGACATTTGGAGAAAGAGTGTTAATTAGAGGTAAGATCTGGCCTAAAAAAATCCAGCCCGACGCGGCCCCCAGTTATTAAATTGCAAACCAGCCTGAGCCAAACCAATTAACTTGATTTAAGGGACCGAGCCGGAAGCACACACGAATTTTCATATTTTATTTGTGAGGGCTCAAGAGGAGGAAGGGTGTTTTTGTCCGTCTCCGAATTTCAGGTGAGGCTCGTGCCTAAGATCTTACCTCTAGTGTCATTGTATCTCAGTCTATGACCAATCATAGCTTTGCCACAAAAAGCAAAAGAATGGTGATTGGCTGTTAGCCAAACTGGGGCAAAATCAAGTAATGATTCCTAGACACCGAATTTTATGATAAAAGGTGGACTTTTTTTCTAAACTCAACTCTACAAACAAGCTGTGCATTATTTATTTATACGAGTGGTAGCCCTTATAAACTATAATTCAAGTTGACCTTTACAATGAGGTCACACATCATACTTTCTATGGGATTGGTATTTGTATTTATACCCTCTGTGGATTAATTATGAGAGACATTTATTTTCAAAGCTTTATTAGCAATATAAATTTAAATTGCCAGGATATTTTTCAACATGATTCTTGATTTAATTCCTGACATTCAACCACTTAGCAGTTTTCCCCCAGTAAGCATTATTCTTAAGTTCAATCACATTAAATAGAATTAGTGTTTAGTGATAGGTGGAAACCTATACCAGGTGTCATCAACAGTCCCAATACCAGCATTTTTAAGGTATAGGTTCTTGTTAGAGGGCCCCTCTAGTAGCTTTTTAACAATCACAAACTTGAAATAAGAGGAAAAGTAAAATGCCATTAATCAAATGTAATACTGTAATCCCTCGGTTATCGCGGTTAGTCGGGACCAAATCCACCCGCGAAAAGTGAAAATCTGCGAAGTAGTGACGCCCCTTCAAAAATGCTTGAATAAAAAAAAAAAAAAAATATATATATATATATATATATATATATATATATATATATATATATATATATATGTGTATACACATATTTTTTTTATTTTTAGGTTAATGGGGACCAAAACCACCGCAAAAAGTGAAAATCTGCGAAGTAGCGCCGCCCCTTCAAAAATGCTTTAAAAAATAAATAAATATATATTTTATATCTATATATATATCTCATCTCATTAGCTGTACCGCTTATCCTTATTCGGGTCGCGGGGGGGCTGGAGCCCATCCCAGCCATCTCCGGGCAGTGGGCAGGGGACACCCTGAACTGGTTGCCAGCCAATCGCAGGGCACACGGGGACAGACAACTCACTCGCTCAGTCACACCTAAGGACAATTTGGACCAGTCAATTCACCTGAAATGCATGTCTTTGGAATGTGGGAGGAAACCGGAGTGCCCGGAGGAAACCCATGCAAGCACGGGGAGAACATACAAACTCCGCACTGTAAGGCCACGCAGGAGGTCCCCACGACCTCAGAACTGTGCCGCACACGCGCTAACCACTGCACCGCCGTGCTGCTCTCTCTCTCTCTCTCTCTCTGTCTCTCTCTTTCTCTCTTTCTCTCTCTCTCTCTCTCTCTCTCTATATATATATATATATATATATATATATATATATATATATATATATTTATATATATATATATATATATTTATTTTGTATTTTTATTTTATTATTATTTTTTCAGACCCGGTTAATGGGGACCAAAACCACCGCGAAAAGTGAAAATCTGCAAAGTAGCGACGCCCCTCCAAAAATACTTAAACATTTTTTTTAAATTACAATATTTTATTTATTTATTTTTTTAGACCCGCGAAGCTCTTAACCCGCGAACGTGGAACCGCGAAGTAGCGAGGTCCCACTGTAAAAAGGAAAATATGGCAGGTGATAAAAGATGTTATTTTGTAAATATGTTATAGTGGTATCAGTATGTTGTATCAGTATGAAAGCCGACAGAAGAGTTTAGTATTGGTCAGGAAAAACGATGTTTTGAAAATCCATAAACATTTCATAACCTTTGGCATTGATGTGATGCTTTTGTTCAGCCAGGCCTATCTCTGGTTTTGCATGAAAGATGATATTTCTCAAACAGTTGAGTTCTTTTTCTTCAAGTATGTGGTTCGTATTCCATCGGTTTGTTGTTATCTATATATTCTTTTCCATTTGGAACAGTTGAGCCTCTGAATGCTGTGAATGAGTGAGTATCACAAAAACACAAGGAGAGAGAGATCTGTGATGCAGCTTTAATTCAGGACTCTACATTTCATAAGAAAGGACAAACTGAATGTGTGTATTCCCTTTTAATATTAAAGCTTAACCATTCCATATAGTTTCCCTCTTGCTTTCTTACACTCTCTCATATACACTGTGTATATGTAAAGAATACATCGCATATGTGTTTGATTATTGTTCAAAACAATGATGGATAAACTACTCTTATGTACAAATTTTGTCTAACATGTTTGCCCATCCGGAATAGATACTTCAATGTATGGAAAACATCAACTCTATTTTAAATTAGATACAATTTGGTTTGTAATCTGGACAGTCTGCAAACACTGAGAATCAGATATTTGCTCTGCAACAATTTACAGTTATATTAAGACCACACAGACTACGGTACTCAAAGACAAGGATGCAGTGATGCTACACACAAGTTTTAGCCTTTAACTCTTGAGTCATTGTTTTTTTTTTCATTAAAAGTTGGTTGTTTAAAAAAAAAACTCTGTTGAAGTGAAGCAAAAGAGTCTTCAAATAGCATCTGCAGTTTTTTTCTTTGCAACTGAAGAACCAGTAAAAATGTGGATGTCCGTCAGGGGGGTGTTTGGACCCAGTCGGGCATGACCAGCCCTGTGTTGCAGGAGGAATGTGAGATTGGACATAGTCTCTTGGCATTAACACAATGAATAGGGAATCTTTGCCGCTCCATTTGTATACATCTCAGTTAATGCCAGTACGAAAGGGACAAAGTGAAGTTCTGCAAAGACGAAAGAAAGCAGAAATTCAGTTGAATCTCTGAACAGACGTACAACTGATAAAAAATAATATTTTTAATGCTGCTTCAGTGGTCTGGTTGCAATGCAAAAAATGTTTCTTTGACTCACATACACAAAAATAAAAACTTTTTTTTTTACTTCCACCAGATTACTGGCCAAATTGGTTCAATACAAGCAGAAAAAACAAATTTTTCATGTAATGTGGTGCTTAATTTTTTTGGGGGAACCAGAACTTTCTAAAATATTTTCATAAAGGAACACCAAAGAACTATGGTCTTTCTTGGTGGAAAGCTAAATCTAAAGCAGGTTTTTCTTGGTGGAAAGCTAAATCTAAAGCAGGTTTTTGCTACTCTCTGTGGCAAGCGTGACTGATTTGTCATGCTTATGCTAATTATTGTCGTTTTTGAATACCAAGCAAACATTTTCCATTGATGTCCCATGACTAGCAGCTTACTTTCCCTTTTCGAATTTAGGAAAAATCTAAAAAGTCAAATCAAATGAATGATTCTGACGTCAAGATCTTTCTTGTATGACATGAGGGTCCTTGCATACCTACGACTTTGGGGCAGCTTAGAAGAGACCGCAGTCCTTAAGGTTCTCCTTGATGATGATGTCTGTGACAGCGTTGAACACAATTTCAACGTTTTTAGTATCCGTGGCACAGGTCAGGTGCGAGTAGATTTCCTTAGCGCCCTTCTTCATGTTCAACTCCTCGAACTGGGCCTTGATGTAGTTACTAGCGTCGTCGTACGTATTTGGACCTACAACACCATACATGGAGTGAAGATTCTTTATATGACTCGGGCATTACTTGACTTTTACAAAATATTATATAGAAAGGTTGTGCATTGTGATAATCTGTCCAAATTATATTGTCAACCTCAACAAACAGATCTCATTTGTGTTTTAGTTTGCAAATGAACCAGGTCAGTGACCCCCAAGTTCATAGCTTTTATTTGTTGTTTTGTAGGAATTTATAATTTCCATTTGGTTCTAAAAAGATAATTTACATTTTTTTCAACAGTCCATGTCATTGATATATTGCCCATTTTGCACATCTGGTTAGCTGCTTCTCTTGCACATCTGTTCTCCCCTGCACTATCGTACTCCAGTGTTATTGTTATTGTATAATGACCTGTTTACCTGACTGCCCATTTTGCACATCTGGTTAGCTGCTCCTCTTGCACTCTTTGCACTACTGTATAATACTATACATAGCTATAAATGATTTAGCATATTATTAGTACTTCAATACTCTAACTCAGTACAACATTTATTTACATCAGTACATTCAAGAAAACTGTGCGGGTCAGATGTATCGACATTTCGTTTTGTATACACGTGTACAAGAATGACAATAAAGTATATCTGAATCTGAATCTATTTCCCATCTCATCTCATCTCATAAAAATTGATGTAAATGCTAACAGTGTGGCATCATAGAGCTAAATTTGGGATAATTGGTAGTGTCTTGTTTCAATATAAATGTGTTTCTTTGGATAAAGGATCTACAGGTATATGTCAGAAGGTAACAGTTCACAGAGAACAGAATGTCAAATAAGTTAAATTTGAGAAATCAAATCCTATTATCTCAGAATTTAGAATTACCACAAGTTCATACATATATGTGCAAAATGAGAACTAAAAAATACAGTACTTGTCTTTTGCCCTTGCGAACTGAGATACTCCATTTTGAATTGTGGTGAAGTCCCACTTAGTCAAATTGAATCAAATCAGTTTATTTTTGAATTCAACTTTCAACCATTTACTTATATTTTATGTATCGAAACCTTTGGGGAATTGTTTACACTCCTATTAGTTTTATACTTCCTTTCTCTCCTCCGGCTGTCTCAAAACCATCAAGTCTCGCGATTCATAGTTTTTTAAAATACCACCAGGCGTACTTTCATACAGTTTGTTCCTTTAACTCAGGGATTTCAATCTCGGTTTGACTCTGGGTCCGGATCTAGACTTTCTGTTCTGAAGCGGGCCGGATAAGTAAAACAATGTTGACTCCAAAATTTTAGATTTGTCTTTCAATATTATGCTTTATCATTCAGCATACAACCTACCCTACATATTATAATCATGGAAGATAAGGGATCTTTTCTAAACACAACACACTTATTCACATATCAACGACTGGGGAGGCGGGGGGCCATGTTAATGTTTGCCATTAAATGTGTTAATTGGTGTATTCTAACAGTTTAGTAAATGCAGTTTTACACATGAACCAACTCACCACGCAAAACTCAACACTGCCCTCTAGCGGCTGGAGTGAGCATTTGGTTTTGATGTATTTATAAAAAGATAACCTTTGATAGAAATGACTTAGAGACTCGTTTTTTTGACATACTCAAAAATGTATGGCAGGCCAGATTAAATCATTCAATGAGCCGGATCTGGTCTGCATGTTTGAAATGCCTGCTCTGACTGATATCTTGATTTTCTTTTTTTCTTTACCGTCATAGTCCGGGAAGCAAATGCTCAGGTGGACTTTCTTGATCTTCTCCTCAAAAAGATCCTTCTTGTTGAGGAACAGAACAATGGAGGTCAGCGCAAAGAACCTGTGGTTGCAGATGCTGTTAAATAGATGGAGGGACTCGTGCATTCGATTCTGAAAGGGTCAAATGGGAAAAGTGTCAGTATTTTTTCAAGTTCCACTCCCAGGACTATGTGGCCGACTCACCACTTCGTCGTCTTCTACCAGCACCATGTCGTATGCACTGAGGGCGCCGCAGAAGATGATGCAGGTCACACCCTCGAAACAGTGGATCCACTTCTTTCTCTCAGACCTTTGGCCTCCCACGTCAAACATCCTGCGCACCAAATAGGTTGTTAGCGCCCGGATTCCCAGGAGCAGGGTGGCGATGTATCCGCGTCTGACCCTTACCGGAAGTGCAGCTCTTTGCAGGAGAACTGTTCTTCGATGATACCAGTCGTCTTGACTCGAGATCGCAGCACATCCTGCTCCGTGGGAAGGTATTCTGGTTTGCAGATTCTATCCATTTCATTTAAATAGCTGAAGGATAAACACAACCATCTGACTTCTGCGACCTTAAAACGATTTTCCACCCTGTTTGTTTTTGAGAGCTATAGAGGTTGACTCACTAGCCGGCCGAGTCGTTGAGCTGGTACTCAGCGGCTCTTTCGAAGCCCGACTGTACCCCAGAGTCCTTCCACAGCTGCTGGATGACATCGGCCAGCTCAGGCGGCATCGTGCCTTCTTCGATGGAGTCTGACAAGTTCTGCAGTTTCTGTGCGTTCTCCTGCAGTTATTCCAGAAGCGAAATTCTGTAAGAGCTCCTTGTCACCATACCTCATTAAAGTCAGTATAACTTTGATTATTACTGTATACGTGTCTCTAATTATAAAAAATGAAGGCATGGATAAGCTTGTGTTTCAGAGTTTGCATTGTAATATCAAGACCATGTTGTCAAAGTTTCATAGGAGACCTGGGCAGACGCAGAGCCAAAATCAATCCCCAGCATTTCCATGCCTCTGATGATAGCAAGAGCGGACTGCAGTATATTGCCATAGATGACGGCTCGAAACTCCAGTTGTTCCTCTTTGGTATAACCACCCTGATGCAAAATCCTGAACACAAAGTGCAGCGCAAAATGTTTGAAATAACATACATTTATCTTCCGTTCCTAAACGGAAGGGAACTGCTTGTCTTCCAAATTAAAATTGTTGCACGACTCAAAAAAAATAAATACTGAAGAAACTGTGATGGAAAAGTAATTGCAATTTAGTTAACGTTTGCTTACTTCATTTGCTTGACAATGGTGCTTTTGCCCGACTCACCAGCACCTGCAACAAGAGGTTAATGTTAAGCAGATGTTGGTCGTCTGCAGCATTAACGCCCTTCGGTCCATAAAGGGCAGAAGAATGCGTTTTAATAAAACCTAAAGGTGCAGTCTGGAGGACATTGAATACGAATGTAGCTTCCTTTACTCCCAACTTGCTCTGTCAGTTCGGTAGTGTACATTTTACTCTTGGTCCCTATCTAAAATGAGGTATATTTTCAGTTGGAAAAGATCAAAATATTCAGAGTAACAAAATATTTTGTCAAATCGAAAAAAATCCAAGGTTACTTTTTACGAGCATTTTTTTTTAATGTTTTAATCTTAACTTGTAAAAAAGTAAAAGTCACTCAAGCTATGAAAGAGTCCTTCGCATCCCTGAGATTTGTTCAAGCCGCTGAGCTACTTCTTCCACAGCTATATCAACGAGGTCAGATAGAATAATTTGGTCAAATATGTTTACAAACTCAGATTGTTGACTCTCAGCCCTACAAAAATCATTCTTGGAAAATTTAGTTAGATTAAAATATATAAAAATAATTATAATAATCTTGTGGTGAGGTAAAATTTTCTTGTTCCTGTGTCAGATTTTTTTGCCCAATGAATGCAATTTCTATTGGAGAAATATTTGTTGCAAAATGACAATAAATATGCTTCAATTTGGATGAGATAGCATAGGTAGCTAGAGTTGCTCCATTTGAGTCTCATTTTTTAATTTGATACAAAAATACCTTTAAAATGTGTTAATTGTTGAGAAATAATATGAGCATATAATTAGCGAATGGAAAAAATATTTTAGGAGGGGCAATGTTAAACCTGAAGGTTGTGTAGGTTTTTTTCTTCCTCTATACATCTGGATTTCTTTGGAGGTTTTTTTAATTACATTTTGAACATTTACCAAAGGAAAATGTAAATCCAATTATTTTTAAATTTTATTATAATGAAAGGAAAATAAATGCTGTTTTGCTAGTTACATTTTTCTGTATCTATTTTGAAAATATATCTTAAAAAAATGATTGGATTACCGGTATTTGTACCCATTCAAAGTCTTTTGGGGTATATTTTTTCCAATATAATCATTATTTTGTTTAGAATAAGATCAAATATAGCCTTTTTAGAGAAAAACATTTTGTTCAATAAAAACTGCCAAGTATTTTTCTTTTGTAAATCTTGACGTCTCAACATGACCTGAAGGATATTACTTGAAGGTGAGGTGTCTTTTCGGACTAACGCGTTTGCAGTAAAATGGGAGGAAGGTCTCCGAAATATTCATATTTTTGTGTCATCTGAAGGTTCAGCAGAGTCCTCTGCAAGTAGATCTGCCTTAAACCTGTTAGTTAATTGGATTGGCTGCTCTGTGATTCATTTAGACCAAAGGCTATGATCTTTTAAGCGCCAATGCCCTTACATAAGAGCACAAATGTCTTTTCCAGCTAATTTGCTTTTCACACTTTTCCACTTTTCTTTAAGAACCTTATTTGGAGTCCTGGAAACTGCATGATATCATTCGTTTTTGTTGTTTATTTTGCCTTGAAGCCTTACTTCAGTGTTGCCAAGAAATCTCTGATGTTCCAAGGTTCCATTGTAGAAGAAAAATGTCTTGTGCAGGAAAAGAAGCCTACACAACATCTCAATTATCCTCTTGGAACAGAGTTAACAGGAAAAGGAGAGCTTCTCTCCAAGTTCCGAGATATATAGCAAGCCAACCTGAATTATTATATCTCAAACACTATATGTCACAAATATCTTAGTACTGATTCCGTACATCCATTCTGATTTAACTAAATGATTTCTAAATCTTAAGTAGCCTCTTTAGGTTAACCAATCAAAATATTATTTTATTTTTTTTACTTTCTGACTCCTAGCTGACTTCCTTGTTCCAATCTTTAAGAAACAACGAGATCCTCAAAACATTATTTTTTTTTCACCGACAAAAAAAGAGTTTCTTATGATGTCCCTCTACTTCGCTTACCCAGCAGCAGAAGCTTGACTGTTTTGGAGTCTTTGTCAGCATCTTCTTGAAGTTGCTTTTCCAGCTCCTTTGATTTTTTGTCTTCGGCACTTGCTCCAGCGCCCATTCTCTCTGCCTCCTCACACTCAAGATCCTCTAGGAAAGAAATTTTGCCGACCCTATGTGAGCTGTTGCAGAGAATCCTGGTGGAGCACTAATCGCGCCCAAAGGTGATTTCTGAGCGGAAGGGATTGGAAGGGAGGTGCTTGAGTCTGTTGGCTTGGCTGGCGTCTTATTGAGTCACTGATCAGATAGGACTCTCAGGTCTTCTCAAACGTAAAACCACAGTATAATTCCTTGTTCTTAAACCCTTTAGGAAGGTGAGGCCTCTTCCTGATTGGCCAATCAATATAATTAGCCTAATGAATGTGAATGATGTCAACAGAAGGCTGACTACATTATGCACACTTTCACTTCTTATGAAATTCGTACAACATTTAAAAGAGGATCGGTTTGGATTTTACACATATATATACAGTACTGCATCTTTGTTGGACAAGTATTGTATTTTCTGGTCTATAAGGCGTGCCTCAAAGCCCCAAAATTGGCCAGAAAAGTAAAAGTGCACTTTAAAACATGGTGCGCCTTATATACTGAAGAATACAGAGGATAAGATTGGTAATGCATTCAGTGCGGCCTGTAATTGTCAACATTGGTAAACCCCAACCATGAGAGACAGAATGTGGGGGTAAACAGAAAATCGCATTGGTTGATTTTGAAATAATTTATTGGTAAATCATAGTGGAAAATTAGAATTTGGTCAGTACCAAAAAGTTCATCTCAATACTTTGTTATGTACCCTTTGTTGGCAATGACAAAGGCGATGACTTTGTTGGCAATGACAAAAAGATTTTCACTAAAAATATCTTGATACAGGGCGGCACGGCGGCTGAGTGGTCAGAGCAACCCTGGCACAGTTCAGGGTTTCCCCTGCTACAACCTGAAGATAGCTGCAATGGGCTCCAGCACCCCCGCGACCTTACTGACCGGTAGTCCTGGTCTGTTTACTAAAAACAGCCCCAAATCCTAATTTTTCCAACCCCATGCTTCACAGTAGGTACGATGTTCTTTCAATGCAATCTAGTAATATTTCTCCTCCAAACACGAAAGCCTATGTTTCTACCAAAAAGTTTTGCTTTGGTATCATCTAATCATAACACATTCTCCAGTCCTCTTCTGGATCATCCAAATGCTCTCTAGCGAAAAACAGACGGGCCTGGACGTGCAATGGCTTCAGCAGGGGGGGCACGTCTGAGTTCCTGTCGGCACATTGCGTGACTGATAGTAGCCTTTGTTACTGTGGTCCCACTTTGTGGTTCTGGGATTTTTGCTCACCTTTCTTGTTATCATTTTGAGCCCCGACGTGAGATCTTGAATGGAGCCCTAGATTGAGGGAGATTATCAGTGATCTTGTATGTCTTCTATTTTCTAATAATTGCTCCCACAGTTGATTTATTTTACACAAAACTTTCTATCTATTGCCGATTCCCAGCCTGGTGCAGGTTTGCAATTTTGTATCTTGTGTCCTTTAAAAGCTCTTTAATCTTGGCCATAGTGAAGTTTGGAGTGTGACTGACAGATGTCTTTTTTATCGATGATGAGTTAAAACAGGTGCCGTTAATACATGTAACAAGTGGAGCCTTGTTCGACCTAGTTAGAAGAAGTTAGACCTCTTTCTTAGCCAGTCAGAAATCTTGCATGTTTGTATTTGACTAAATACTTATTTTCTACTCTAACTTGTATTTCTTTTTGTATTTTTATCAAACACTGTGATTTTCTATTTTGTAGTTTTTTTTTCCCCCAATTCCGTTTCTCGTGGTTAAGGTTTACCCATATTAATAATTGCTGGCCTTTCTAATCTTTCCAAGTAGGAACACTTGTACAATTGGTGGTTGACTTAAAACTTATTTGCTCCGCTGTACAATGGAGTGTTAATACACATGTTTTTGCGATATTATATTTGTTCTGCTAAGGATCAAATGATAAACATCACGGAAAAAACAAAATATGGTATGCAAGGGGATTTGAAGCAGGGTTGTTGCAGAGAGGTAGCCGAGTCTTTATCAGCAGTATAAAAGCTGTTAGAAAAGGCATTCAATTTTATCTCATGATCACACTATTTAAGGGTGCCGGAAAGGAACGTTAGATCATGGAGGAATCCGAAAGTATTTTAACAAAATAATATTCAAGTTCTTTCATGTACATATACAATATACACAGCATTATTGAAGCAAAGGTGAAGAAGTGGAGAGAATGTTTAACTTATCAGAATGCAGAACAAAATGCACCATGCAAATCATTGTTTTTAGCACCGTGAGTAAAAATAGTGTGATAAAAAGATAAAATCAAATGCCTTTTTAATGTAATTTGTATCACTGGTGGTCTATAGGTTAAGTGTTGGCGCGCTGACTGACTCCACCCATCTTTAAGTTAAGTGTATAAAGAACCCAACGGTCATACATCAATAAACACACAAGCTTTTACTGTAGTCTCAAATTGATGCACCTTATAGTCCAGTGCGCCTTACATATGAAAAAGATTTTACAAGATACTGTTTTTAGATGCGTCTCATAATCCGGTGCGCATTACAGTGCAGTAAATACAGTGTGGGATTTGTTTATTGGTAGGTTGATTTACTTTGTAGCGCACGTAAATCTGTTATGACTGCCTTTTTATTGATAATTCACAAAAAAATATTTGTAATAAATCAGAGAGCAGTGCCCCCAACTATCAACAGAGTTCCCTTGCTGGGCTCTTGACTCAAATCACGTGGACGAGCAAGGAGGGAGGCATTAAAGTCTCCTAAACTCCTTACAGTTAAGACGTTTAAATATCAGGTGGTGTGGTGACTGCTAAATAGAGCGACTGCCGCCGTTCAGTGTTCTTTACTTCGATGTGAACGTTAGTATGACCTAAATGTGTGCGTGATTGCTTACATAATCCTCTCTTCAATAAAAAATGTGTGTTTTATGTGGACTGGAAGTTTTGAGGTGAAGATGAATGTCAGTGAGGCAAGAGACCCAACTGCGACCCATTCATTATGGCTGACAAGTTCATGCTGTGCGTGTGGTCCATCTTGCGTTGACATGCTGTTTTTAGTGAGACGTGAGATTCCAATTTTTATTTAGAGCCACTAATGATATCACAAGCCTTTATAGTTTTTTTTAAAGTACCTTTGAGTCAGGAAAAGTATATTTTGACTTGGAAATCTGGATTTCAAATTTATGGTTGTCATTAATGTGACAAAGTGTAATAATACACTCCAAGGAGGTGCTCTGTCATAGAATGGAGCCCAAGTGTGTGCATTCAAATATATCGCACCATGGAATCCCAAAGGGGGCAGCACGGTGGCGCATTGGCTAGCGCGTGTGCGGCACAGTTCTGAGGTCATGAGATCGAACCTCCTGTGTGGAGTTTGCATGTTCTCCCTGTGCTAGCATGGGTTTCCTCCGGGCACCACGGTTTCCTCCCACATTCCAAAAACATGCATGTCAGGTTAACTGGCCGGTCCAAATTGTCCCAAGGTGTGAATGAGCAAGTGAGTTGTCTGTCCCTGTGTGCCCTGCGACTGGCTGGCAACTGGTTCAGGGTGTCCCCTGCCCACTGCCCGAAGATAGCTGGGATAGGCTCCAGCACCCCCGCAACCCTACTGAGGATAAGCGGTGCAGATTATGGATGGATGGATGAATGGAATCCCAAAGGATACAACTTTGCTAGCCCACTCCAAATTTTGATTTGCTTAAGGAAAAAAACTGTCACATGACAGGATTTAAGAGACAGTACGAATCCTTGCAAGTAGCAACTGAAGACCAAGCGGCCGCTGAAATAGCAGCCGGCTGGAGATGGTCAAAGCTGAAGTAGGCACTGGGATTCAATTCAATTGGGGAAATGTGGTTGGATTCTTTCTTTGCCCCAGAATAAGAAAAATGATTTTTGGTGGCTACCGTGCTAGAGAGCACGTGTACAGTAGAGGTAGATGTAGACCACATGCATATATTTTGGCTTTGTCAAACAATACAAGACTACTGGAAGAAATTATGGTATGCTTTAAAAAAATATTTTGGGACACCCAAGAATCTAATAGGACAAATATTGCAAAAAAGGGTGATTACAAGGTAAATGGTCTTCTGAGAGCAAGCAGAAAAGAATTAACAAGACTTGGAGCAGTGGATGTGCACTGTGGAAGAATTATTTGCAATAAAGAGGACGACCCTTTGAATAAGAATACAGGACATCAAGGTCAAATGGGAAAAAAATTGATGGGATATAGGAAAACAAATGGCAGTACTTCTGAACAATGAAGACTTGACTTTGAAAATCATTTGGTCTTGGTTAATATTCCCTAACACTGCTGTGTTGTCACTTTTGTTGTTGTTTTTTTTAATGGGTGTTTAAAAAATAAAGCACAATAAAAAGCAAGTTACAAGAAAAATTGTGAGAAGGCAACAGTCTAATTTGAGTGGCAGGAAAATGGGACTCAGCGACATTCACTTGGAAGTGACACCAAAAGACTAACAGGTAACAATTGCCATGGAGACTTAGGCCGCAGCAAGTGGCTAACATGAGTGGTTTGCAGTGAAAATTGGTAAAAAAAAAACGCTAGTAAAAGCTTGCTTAAGTAAAGTACGAGATGACAACTAGTGACAAGTATGCCAGAAAAACGGGACTCATAGACCATCACCTCCTGTGGAACGTAACTGGGTGTAAAACCAGTTCTAAAAGCACCAGCGGATCAAGCAAACTTTGCAAAATTGGTGATTTAAGTCAAGTCACATTTATTTGTAAAGCTCTCAATTATAAAAAGTCTCAAAAGCTTGCACAGACCACCATTAAAGTATCAACATTCAATATATGTAAACAACATGGTCACTCTATCAGAGCTAACCAGTCTTTTTTTATCATGAAAATCATTTTTTTCTCAGACTATGAGAGAGAAAATAACTGTTTTCTGACAAGTCAATGATGGAACATTTTACTTAAATGCCAGGTTCTAATTATGAAGAAACCAGACACTGCCTTTCAACAGTAACTGGAAGAAACAGTCAGGCCCAAACCATAAATGTTCATAGGCATGTTTGATGAAGAGATTAATCAAATCAAGTCAAGTCATGTTTATTTGTACAGCCCTTAATCACAAGGTCTGCAAAGTCTCAAAGGGCTGCACAGACCACAGATGATTGCAAACCACAGTCTATCACTACACCATCCCCTGATTTAAAACCTACATGAGGGCAAATAAAAATTCAAAAACCTCAGCATGAGGAAAATGAAGAAACCTTGAGAAGGAACGGTACATGAGGTAATCTTTTCCAGGATGACCAGGCTGCAACGGATGTTGCAATAACAAATAATACACAGATATTGTCAACATTAAATATAGGTCATTCATAAGCTATTGAATACAAGTGTGTTTTAAGCTTAGATTTTTACAGTTCCACTGAGAATCTCAAATTATCCTGTCAAAAGTAACGTGTGGAAAAATGAAACACTTTCAATACTTCTCATTTACTGCTATTGACGACAATAGAAGTCACAGATTTTAGCTATGATATCTAATCAATTAGCAAGATATCATTTGAGTTTTTAGTGTGTTGCAAAAAAAATCCTTTTCTAGTCCTGTCACTCTATTAATCTGGTACTGTTAATTAGAAGGGGGAAGATGCTTCAAAACGGGCTAACGCTAGTGGCACATTGAGTGACGGCGACCAATCCCATTAGGAAGGGAATGGCGCAGCCCCACTTTGTGCTCCGTCTCTGCAGCACTGATCTGTTGACGAGATTACTCGGGGAGCTTCAGCTCAGGCACAGAAGCCGAGGATTAACACTTGCCGTTCTGCTCTGCGCTCAACAATCTTTCATGTCGGATTCAAGATGACCGTTACGGCAGAATTGATGAGGACGTGACGAATCGTCAAAAGATGTCAAAACGCTGACTAGTGCACAAAACGAGGACAGGACACAATGGCGAGCAGTAGGTGTGCCTCCTGTTCAAGTGCGGGTCTTCATTGAGGTTGGCCTTCCCTTGGTTTCATCCTTTGGAGAGATCATATAGATTTTCTCCACGTTAATCCAAAGAAGGGCCTTACTCTCACTGGTGACGCAACGGCGAGCTATCTGACGCCATGTGGTCACATTCACTACTTAATCAACATTAAAAATTACACTGACTGTTGTTGTCAATCGTTAAAGTTCGCGTTGTTTTGTGTTGCAAATCCAGTGGTGGTGATGTGAGAACATTGTACTTGGTGGATTCCTCTAGAAAGACCTGTCAGGAAGACTATCAACACATATAATTTTCATATGTACGCAAGCCAAAGTAGTTGCTGAATCCCATTCAACGAGACGTTAGATGTTACCAATTAATAGCCCACTTGTACAAGGCAACAAACATATTCTTGATCCATTGACAGATTTTGCTCATTTTGATCATTATCTTAATTAATTTACTGAAAAAAAAGTTAGGAACGTGGCAACATTGAGCATGCTAGATATTTTCATATTCTTTCGTGACATTTTCCAGTTCTTTTTTTCTAGTGAAAATTAACAGCAATACTCAAAATGAGGGAAATGATCTAATACAGCAGTTGGATGATCATCTTGTTCATTTTAAGATTTTCACTCTTTTTAAAAAAAATATATATTCTAAAACTAAATATCCAAATAAGAATAACTATATTTAAAATAAGAAACAGGATGTATTATATTTGAAACAAATAATCCTTAATATATGTTTTGCAATGGAAAAACAAAACACAAAATGTAAAATAAACACATTTATTTGTAGGTGGATCAAGAACCACATATCTTTATTTTGAATTCCTCTATTTGAGTTTTAAACATTATTATTCAACCAGTTCCGGGTCTCGCCCACTGCCCGGAGATAGCTGGGATTTGCTCTGGCACCCCCGCGACCCTACTGAGGATAAGCGGTGCAGATAACCGATGGATGGATGATGGCATTATTATTTACTTAAGTTGTGTAAAGGATACATGCATAAAAATCATGAAAAGAGGTGCGTAGACATTTACCAGCAAGTTTTTTTTTCTTTTGTGATTGCTAAAATGTAAATCTTAACAAACAGCTGTCTATAAAGTCTTTAATGAAATCACATATGTTAAATATTTTCAATGGGGTAATTAAAATTAAACAAAATAATAACGTCTTTCTGCAAAATTTATAAATAGGGTAAAATATGCCTTGCATTTAGTTGCTTAATATCAAAGCTCTATTACCATCAAAATAATAACCACTCTGGATGGCATGTCATGTGCTGATGTGACTGGGGAGGCAGGATCGCAAAAGTATCCAAGGTCAGTTTCGATGGCGCTTAATGATTCTTTTGCTGCTGCCAGAGACGGATTAGCCTCAGAGACAGATTAGCAGTAGTGAGTTCAGTGTGATTTCAAACAAGGAAACACTTCATTACCTTCTTCTGTGTCAGCTCGTTTTTCACAAGACATCACAATACTTGAAACACAGAGAAAATCAAAAAAGTAAACACTTCTTAACATGTATCTTGTTAAAATGTTATCATCTAAAATAGCTCTATATAGTTTTGAGATGAACTTTTTTGGAAAACAATAATGCATGTCATACAATGATCGAGTTTATTTTACATTTTTCAATGATATTTCATCGCAATAGACGCCATGGAGGAGAAATGCGAATTCAGAAAAATATAACAATCCAAACATATGCAAATAAAACAATTTTTTGGTGGCTTTTTATTTAGAAACAGTACACACTAAAACCACATAAAGCACTAATGATTCATAGAAAACAAGGACATATTTGCACAAAAACAGCTGTACAATACAATGGTAAATGGACTGCATTTATATAATGCTTTAACCAGTCACTGAGGACCTCAAAAGCGCTTTACAAGGCACCTTACACTCTACCCATTAACACACACACTCACACACCGATATCTGAGTCAGCCTACCTGTTTGTTCGTGGCATTGTTCAGTGGATTGCCCAAGGACGCTTCAACATTTTACTCAGAGGAGCCAGGAATTGAACCTGCAACCTCTTTGATTTATCACAACATGCCCCCAAAAGGAGAAGTCGGAAGCATAAGCTTTTAGTTGTCTATCTCAGGGGGTCAGCATCAGGCAACTCAGGAACCACATCCGGCTCTTTGGCGGTCTCTAGTGGCTCTGCCACTTTTTCCAAAATGTTTTATCATGGAAAATCATATGGTTTCTGTAGGAGGAAAAACATAACGTAAATATTTTCCAATTAATTAAAAATAAGACTTGAAAGGTCCCTGGTTTGAGACTGGGTGGAAGCATCTATTGGCCTGGAGAGGGATGGGCGCCACCTGGCTGTACTTGCCCAAGACACATCGGGAAATAATGTCCCTATGTTCGCAGTTGTTAAGGGATCCAACCAACCAACCAACCTTAAATTTTTATTCTTATAATACCTACTGGATATGAAAATTTTATTTTTTGCAGCTCCAAACAAATATTTTGTTTCTTATTTGTCATATATGAATCTCTAAGGGCAGCACTGCAGCTGAGTTGCTAGCGCGCAGCCCCACGGTGCGGGGGTCCAGGGTTCAATTCCAGCTACCGCAGCCTCCTTGTGTGGAGTTTGCATATTCTCCCAAGTGCCTGCGTGGGGCTCAGCTACTCCGGTTTCCTCCCACATTTCAAAAATGTGCATGTCAGGTTAACTGGCCAGTCTAAATTGTTCCTCTGTGGGACTGAGCATGTGAATGGTTGCCTGTGTCCGTGTGCCCTGCGACCGGCTGGCCAACAGCTCAGGGTGTCCCCTGACCACTGCCCAAAGATGGCTGGGATGGGCTCTGGCACCCCTGCGACCTTACTGAGGAAAGCAGCGCAGAAAATTGATAGATGGCTCGTTTAACATTTTGGGTTGCAAAACCCTCTACCCCCTATTACATTTTTTCTTGCGTGAAAAACATATTCAAATCAAAACAAGAAGACAGAACACAGAAGGAAAATTAAAAAAGCAAAAAATAATAATAATTTCATTTCAGACCTGAAATTATAACGCTGGAAACTCCTAGAACATATAATATTAAAACAAACAATTGATATTAATCCTATTTGGCATACGTATCAACTGTTCTTTGTACCCAGCGTTATGCACAATGTTAATAGCTTTCTTCTGTAGTTGAATAAGTATTTCTTTACTGGTTCTACGTATGTATTTCTCCTGAGTCTTTACAACAGCTTAAACAAGGCAACATTAATTAACTGCACTATACAAATATTCACCCTGAGGTTATTCTTTTATTTGAATTCTATTTTCATTTTTAAAGTCTTTATCACATGCTTATCCTGAAGTGTCACGTTTTTGTGCGCTATAAACAATATTCACTGGGTTGTTGACAATTCTCATTCTGGAGAATAGGTTATAGTTTTCCACGGGAGGGCGCTGTCACCTTTCTGTTCACAGTGGATGGAGAACGCCGCAGGGACAAGTTAAATAGATGGCTGGAAACATTTATCATGGTCCAAACGTACGTTTTTCACTCAAGATTAAAAAATGTTTTTTCCACATGCTGCCTTCTGAAACCTGTCATGTGTCTTATAAGGCTCCAGGTTCAAGTGTCGCCAGCTCATTTTGGAGCTGTTTTCATGTTTCGTTGAATACACATTTTTGTTAGACCCATGCATTACATCTGTTTTTAATAAAAACAAACAATTTTCGATATCACGGGGGGCGGGGGATCACAACAGCCACGCCTCTTTGCTCCATTCCCCCGCATTCAAGAGCTTCTTGTGGGCGGGGCCAGATTTTTCTGCAGAGGGATGCTCTGATGCGCTGCAGCTTCACATCGTAGCAACCTCCAATTTCAAAAACGCACACACCTAGGCACAACGAGACTCTAATGACCCGCCTCAAATCCAAACCCACCTTACCCCAAAAGCCCTCAGCAACTCTACAATATCTGCTATTGCCTGCACTCCACCACCATTTCCCCATCGAATCTACAGCCTCCGCAGCTCTGACTCATCCCGTTCGTCTTGTTTCCAGTGGATAAACTGGCAACTGGTAGCATGTCCTCCAATGTGCCTCCAGGGGCTTCCAAAAGCAAGCCCCTGTCCCCGTTCAGGAAGCGAGGAAGCCTCCAGTACACAGCCACGACAGGTGAGTGGAGTGCGATGTGACAGAAGCCTAGTTTACTGCAAGGTTTGTTTTTTCAACATGCCGGATGACCTGTTGAATGGCAAGATTGCAGCCTTATTTGATTTTCCGGGTGCCGATACAAGAAAACATCCATTTTGCTTATTTTTATTCAAGGAGCGTTTACCTTTTGAGTGTTCAGAGTAGACTTTTACTACAAGTGTTGATGGCATACCTGTCCACTTCTACGTTTTTATGGTTTTTGATCATTTCAAATTTTGTACGCTGTATTAACATGGGGGGAAAATGTATACAATTGAAATAAAAATACAGTAATGAAACGTCTTTTTTGTTATACCAAGCTCGTCTTGTCCATTTCGGCTGTAATCCGGTGTTCTGAAATTTCTTCTTACCCATCAAAACGTCCCAGCAATTGAATTTTTTTTCAACCTACCTATCTATGTGCCTTTGAAAGCCATGATACAGTCAGTTGAAAGTAGAGTAGTAAGTACCTATGATTTGGTTTTTATTTCATTCTGTTGACGGTTGAAAGCCAGCTACCTATCAGGAACAGAACAAGAAGAAGACCCAGATGCGTAACATTTACTCACAAGTTTATTGAGATATAGAGGAAAAACAAACGCCAGTGCTCGCTGGACGAGGAAAGCAAGCCGCTCAAGGGATCAGAGCGTGTTCGGAATGCGGAAGTGGATCTCCCGTAGCAGGAGATCGTAGCGTGGTCAAACGGGAAAAACATGTCAATGGCCGGACTGGGGTATAAGAGCGTGGAGGGTGGTCAAAAACGGGTCGTTAGCCAGGACGGGAGATTAGAACGTGGTCAGTGGTCAAAAACGGGTCGTAGCCGGAGACAAAAGGGGAATCAGGAACAGACGAGGTGTATACGGATGAAAAAACAGGACCGACAGGAGCCAGAGTCAAAGTGCTTGCCTTGCGTAAGCAGAGGTTCTCTGACGGACAAGGGCAAGTGAGAGCAGTGAGCTTACACAGGCGGCGGTACCAATCAGGTAACCAGCAGCAGCTGGCGCCAAACGAGCGGGCACAGGTGAGTACAATGAGTAATCATGATACTACCAGCCTTCCTGTGTGGAGTTTACATGTTCTCCCCGTGCCTAAATTGGTTTCTCTCTGGGGACTCTGGTTTCCTCCTCCATTCCAAAAAAACATGCATCTCAGGTTAATTGACCAGTCCAAATTGTCCCTAGGTGTGAATGAGCGAGTAAGTTGTCTGTCCCTGTGTGCCCTGCGACTGGCTGGAAACTGGTTCAGGGTGTCCCCTGCCCACTACCTGAAGATAGCTGAGATGGGCTCCAGCACCCCCATATCCCTACTGAGGATAAGCGGTGCAGATTATGGATGGGTGGGTGGATTTTTTCTGACGTAGCTTTCAAGCCGTGTGTTTTTTTTTTTTTTTTGTGGCAGCTTTTTGTTTGTTGACTAATCACGCAGTGTATGTATGCATGCATGCTTACCTTCATTTTTTGTCATCAGTAAAAGTTCTATTTGCTATAATTCTGAGTTTCTGTATTGCTGGTTATACTTGGTTAGAGAGAAAACAAAATTGCTGTCAGATTAGAATACAGTAGGAGGTCCTGTCAGAATAGAACGTTTCGACAGAACACCGGATCGTCACGATCACTGGTGGAAAATAACGTCACCAGGTTGCTAATATTGTCGTGGTACACAGGCAAATATTTTCCTCGATATGGGATTTATTTGGTAAATAAAATAAACTAGTTCAATAAAAATATCTTCGCTTTTATTCTATATCAGGGGTTGCTAACATTCTTATACCTGGGAGCTATTTTTTTGTTACTGAGTAGCGCAAAAGGCTACCAGTGTGGAATGCATTTATAAAATAGAAACTTAGGTTATCAACTATGTTGTTAAAATGTTATTATTGAGTTAATAACAAGTTGTAAATATTAGAAATAGGGTTAAAATAAACACAGTCAACCTCAGTCAAACATGTTTTTTAAAGACACTTATCATGTCAACGATTTCTATTCCCAGTTACCAATCAAATACCCTAGAAAATCCTCTTGACCCATGCTTGGTTAGCTATTTTCAGAAAAAGGACGCAGGCTCTTCAGGTGCTATCAACAGTTTACCTGGTGCCCGCAGCTACCATGTTGTAACCCCTTTTCTACATAGTTTGTTTTGAGTAAATACTGTGTTTGTAATGTTTATTATTACTTCATTAGGTGAACAATTGACTGAGGTTGACAGGTATGTGATGCGAATCCCCCCTGTTTCAGGGCAGTGGAAAGTGTCCTGCAGTGAGTCCTGCGTACCGGGCTTGATCCCCAGCATGAATGAGTGGATTAGCGTCCCGTCCCGTACATAGTGGGCACAAACTGCCCATCGGTCAAATGTAGAAACAATTCTGATTGTTCATTAAGCCCTAGTCCTGTTTGGAAACAATGCCGCCTGTTTGCTTTATTGAATCATTGAATTATAAATGACCAGTGACACGCTGTCAGTGGAGTCACATGATGGTTGTATTGACTCATTGGGAAAGTTATTTCTCATTTAACATCACAATTTTGAGAACTGTTTTTTAAAAATCTCTGAATGTTCACAATGTATTATTAATATTACTAATGTAGCGTATTACTGTGCGGAGCGTCTGCAGATGCTTAGTGAGGCCTACATTTCTCTTGCCTTGGCAGAGGGAGATAGTGGATTCTGATTTGGTGCATATATCAGCCTAACTGCACATCCGTAGCTACCAATGGGCCAAACGAACTGCCTTAATGGACTGAGAGCAGTAGCCCTTTTTGAGCTGCATGAGAGAATAAAATAATCCAGGAGCAGCTGTCTCAGTCCGTCCAAACTAAACTGTTGTAAAAGTGCTATGCTTCAGATCTGGGATAGAAGTCTTTGTGGTAGTACCAGCAGATTGCGATATAGGATTGGCATGTCACATAAGAGCTTCAGAGGGTATTTGGCCAAAATAGAAGAGCTGCAGCTGATTAGATTCGGTTGTTTTTCATTCTAGGTTCGGTCATCTTCTTTGTTTTATTAAAAGTTGCATTGAGGTAATTTATGCTTATCGATTGACATACACAAAGACACTTCAGTTGTATGCGTTAGACAACCAATTTTCTCCCCTAATAATGCCTACTGATTAAAAAAAAAACACTTTTTTCATTCAAACAACAACAAAAATCTTGACTCAATACTAGTATTTTAATCTATGGCTGCTTTATATTGAGGCGAGACGAAGTCTTTGTGCGCGTATTAACCGCTCCGACGTTCGCTTTAGATTTTCGTTATGGTGAAAGTTTGCCTCCTCTGGTTTTAAATAAGCACATGTTGGTGTTGTTGCGCAATAACATCTACCGCTTTTAACTTTCAAAAGGTAGGCATGTATGGGTGGAGGTTGCTTTTCGACTAGTATAGTTTAAAAAAGAGATTTTCTCATTACAGACTGTTTAAAGCAGGGGTTAGCCACCTTAAATGTTGAAAGAGCCATAACAAAATATTTTTTTAATGTCTGGAAAAAAAAAAAGAGAGAAATAAAAATACAATTCAAAAGGTAGTCATACATGAAATTTACTCATCAATATTTATTATAAAACTTACAGCCTTGGAATACAAATAATACTATTTTTGGCCTCCTAAAAGGAACCGATTTTAAAAATGTATTTCCCGTTTCAATAAGGATTCATGGAGCCAAGGGCGGATCTAAGAATCGCATGCGGCTCTAGAGCGTAGGTTTCTTATCTTCGGTTTAAAGTGTCCAAGTTGTCAAGGGTACAGGAGAAAGATTAGCTGCAGCTTGACCCTCTGGACATTTTGTTTTCATTTAAATTATTTTGTTAACTTCTATTGTTGGACTTTTTGCTGAAATGCATTGGAGGAGAAAATAAAATGGCCACAACAACAAGAACACAGCTGACTCCTGGGCAATAAAAGCGGTTCTACACTTTAATCAATTTATGTCCTGAAAAGGTTTAATTGAAGACCTTAAAAAATGTCCTGTGGCGTTCGTTCGATGTCAGCCAAACGGTGAGAGCGACTATAATGAGGATAAGATGCAGCAGAATGCTCATTGATTCTTGTATGTCGATGATGAAATATCAACCAAGAGACAAACAACAAAGCAGTGAATCTACAGAATAATCCTTGTCACGCTGTCAACATGAACTCACATAATGATCTCAATTATGCTACCTTTGCCATCCCGTTCAGTCCTAAGACACAATTAACGCGTAATTGCCACTCTTTGTGCATCTCGAACAGCCATGGAGAGGAAATCAATGTGTCAGTTGTGAAAAAGCTTCTTGTAATGTTCCACTTCATTATTTTTCTCGTTGGCACGTATTGTGTGCCACTTAAACTCAATTAGCTCCAAACCTTCAAGTCCAAGGTAAATATGTCGTTCAGGGGGAATGCATGGGGCATACTTTTCATTGTACATGAACTCAAGGGAGCACAATTGCATTTTCTGTAGTCTACTAACAATCAGGCTGAGCTCCCCAAAATATTCAATATTTTTCAATCATTTGGACCATTTACACTTGTAATGAATAAACCTAACCCAACAATCCTTTATCTAAACGTGAAGTCAACCCAAGGGATTTTCCTATAAACCCCAAACACAGAGTTATTTTGTATTTTTTGAAAAAAGAAGTAAAAAGCTTGGGAGAAAAAAATAAATAAGTAAATAAGAAAAAAAAACAATGGAGAAAAAGGAAAATAAACAACAGTTGTACTTTAGGCCTCCGCGAGTGTCTTAGTGGGTTTCGTTTCAAGGCATCCCCCAAAAATACAGACAAAATCAATAAACATCTACTTTCGTGGGGTCTCTAATGTCTTCTGGCGGGCAAATTGAGTACTGTTACTCCAAGAAGCCGATCCAACCTTCTATCAGCCTTGCAACGCTGGGCCATTTTGTTTGTCCAATACGTTTTAACAAATACACTACTGTTCAAACGTTTGGGGTCACCAAGACAGTTTAGTGTTTTCCATGAAAGGTCACACTGTTTTGTTAAATAAATGAGTTGCAAAATAGAAAGTGTAGTCGAGATATTGAGAATGTTAGATACAAAAAGGTATTTATTTGAGAATATAATTTTATCCTTGGAACTTTGCTTTTGTCAAATAATGGAAATTTGGAAGTGACCCTAAATTTTGGAACGGTAGTGAACTTAATACCCAGCAAAACGCAAATTCACAGCTTATATCCCACCACAATTAAGTTGTTCATGAACTAGCCTCAGGCTAGTCTGGTTTTACGCCATCAAATCCACAATTCTGCCACTTTCAATAGTTTTTAATAATCTGCACCAGTTTTGAATGATTTAAATGTAACTCTCAAGTAATGAATTTTTGAAATTGTCAGATAATAAAAGGCTAAATATGATATTTGTTTTAATACATTTTAGAAACCACTCCCAAAAAAAGAAAAACGATTTTTTTTCCTTTCGAGAAGCTTGAATATAAATCTTCTGATCCTTTTGAACTCTCACTTCTATCATCTCACACAGTACCTCCATGTGCAGTAAAGCCTAATGAAATTATGCAAGGAAAATCATGAATTATAAATCCCTGTCATGCCCTCCCATGACACAACCAACATGAGAAATGTGTCATCTTGGATTGAGTGGTTGGTTAAAAGCCGAGCATCCCACTCGCCAATCTTAGCTTGATCTGCGCTCGATTTATCTGCTGCTGCTCCTGCCAACGTGTGTTCAGTTGGAGGCTTTATTGACGTGTCTTGACAATCGGTAGCTATGCGTGGGCTAAAACATTATGTTTTCATAAAGGAGGAATCAAATACTCACGCGCTCTTACGGCAACAAAGTAACTGTGTTTATTGTCAGGGAATGGTCAATTTATACATACAAGGTCTTACATCCAACTAACTACTCATGGGGTCGGAGGTTTGTCACTCAATGACACTCAGTGACCTGTTGGCCTGTGTTGGGCGCATTACTGAAAAATGGTTATTAGTTAATGTTACTAGTTACTTCATTCAAAACGTAATTCCGCTACCACCCAAATTACTGACACCCTAAAGTAGCATGTTACTCTGAAAGTAACTATCGAGTTACCAAATTACTGTATATGTTTGCATTGAAGCCAACCCCCGAAATAGCGTCAAAATAACCATATAATAACAGAACAGCAACCTGTGGAATCAGTGAAGTCTTCACTTTTATTGGCTTGCGCAGTCTTGAGAGTTTGCAAATTAACCCTTTGCCAAGACACTCTATATCCATTTTGTCGCTCCACACATTGGAGGAGGGGGAAAAATGATGAACAAAAAACTGTCTGTAACAAACACATGGCTGGCAGGGTACAAGAAGTCTTGAAATGGACACAAAAAGGTGTCAAGGGATCGGTAAACAAGCGCAGGCAGTACATTAATGAGGAAAGCAACAATCTAGCAGTTTCTGCTGTCGGCACAGACATTATATGCAGGACTTTTAATGAGCATCGGCTGTGGGAGATTAGTAGCAGGCATGGGAATCCTCCAGTCAATTGTTTGCTGGCACCCTGTGGGCTTCTGGGGTTCAAGCAACTTTCCTAAAAAAAAAGAATACTTACGTATAAATACATTAAAAAATATATATTCTTGTGTGGGAACTACAATAATATCAGGAACCACAACCCATTTACTCATTATAGGGTGTCCAATAATGCCTGTGTCTTTGTCATTTTAGACACACTTTGTTGTAACTCGAAATTATAAAGAGAAAAATTTACTGTACCTTGCATGCAGCCAGATAACAACAGAAAGTAACTGTGTCTTTCGCAATACTTGGTCAATACCGGGTAGTGTTGGTAAACGGTCTGCATTTATATAGCGCTTTTAAAGTCACTGAAGTCCTCCCAAAGCGCTTTACAATATTCTTCACACTCACCCATTCACCCACACACTGACCCCCCCCTCCAAACACACACACACACACACACACACACACACACACACACACACACACACACACACACACACAGATAACCAGAGGCAGCCATGCAAGGCGCCTACCTAACCATCTGGTTCAGTGTCTTGCCTAAGGACACTTTGACATCAAAATAACAAACAAAAGTAATAGTCAAAATAACAAACTGGCATCCTATGCAAGCACCTTTGCAATTAAAAAACAGAATAAATATCACTGCCTATGGTCCTAACTTAAGATATGTATTTTGTGATGAATCTGTTCTATAGCCACCCATATTATGTGTAGGACTTAAACAAATGTAATCTGTTTAACCCATGCTCATCTGGGATATGTTGTTGCCCCAAAGCATTGTGGGTCTTGTCGTACAGATAGTAATGTGTTTTTGTACAGTTCAAATGCATTCAAGGGAACGTGCCCTCCCTTAATTCAAATGGGGTCAAAGTGGTGGCTCCTTAGTTTTATCCTTGTGAGAAGGGATGGGGGCATTCGAAGAATTTAGCACATTTTTTCATAAACATACTACACAAAAGGTGGGAGAGGAAGTGGCGGGAGGAGGTCTATACTCTGAGCTGCGGACCTTCCACATCCTTTGGTGACAAATGCCTTTGCACGTCACCCCCCTTGCCTGAACTGGCCGTGGTACATCCCAGTGAGATGTCAGAGGGGTTTAAAAGAGGAAAATGTGCTCCAAAGGCAGGCAGTGCAGCAACGGCCGGCCTGAACCAGAAAGGGGGACGCGAGGGGGAGTTAATGGATCTGCTGGACCTTCTCCTTGTATGTATGACAGGGATGAAGCGAGAATGCAGATGAATGTGTGTGAGTTTTTGGGATGTTCTGTGTTTCACGTTATCTTTATTCTGGTCTGTAAATCTCGTTCTTGGCTATTGGTTTGCCTTTAGGCAAGAATGCTCTAGCTCTCCCTTTCCTCCTATGCTATGTTTCTCCCTTTTTGGTCTCCATCTATGTATTGAGAAACAAGCTTTAAAAAGACCGTTCCTCTGCTGGATAGCCTTTCCCCCCAAAAAATAAAAACATCCCGATGTCCTGCTTTGACCTGATAAACTCACCTACACCCCATTCTCACCCCAACTCTTGACTGATGTTCTCATTTTTAGTACTGTGAGTGTGCTGAATTGTATTTTAAAGACATATTACATAAGGGTAAAACTGATTCTTGAACTAGTTTAAAAAAGACTGTAGAATCCACTTTGCCAATATACGCAGCACTTGGTTGTTGGTTTTATTTTCTTCTCAAGACTTCATATCTGCTTATGTTAGGGACAAAATTGGATTTTTCATGCAAGTGTTTGCATAAAGAGTGTTCCAGTTTAAGAAATCTCTTATGGGCTCAACTTTAAAACAGTGTCTTCGAAAAAGGAGATATGGCAGCTGCTGTGACCCAAAATGTAAACTGCAAATGTAAACACAGAAACGAGAGTTTACTTTTTACTAATCACTAATGTAAAAAGAACAAAACTTGCATGTGTGTATACAGAGCAGTATAAAATTATCATGTTTTTTCTGAGATGGTTATTGACTTATACAGTACCACATGTTTTCAACTAGTACAGCTCAGTTATATATGACGCACAAAATACACCTTTTTTATAAGGTGTATTTAAGTGACATTCGAGGAGAGTTTATTTTCTTAACTGTATTTGAGCAGTTTTAATATCCAACACCAACATAATATTACATTTGGTAAAGAAAGTTCTTCAACATCCAAGCCTTGCAGCATTTTAATGTTGAAGTGATGGTTTGAAAGCCTTGGACCTTGGAGAGGACAAACATTGGTATTGGTTGTCTTTGATGTGATCTCGAGATGTTTGTTGGGAACAATTTATTGTTGTTGGTCCGGAAGAATACTTTTTTGTAAAAATTTTCGCTGAAAGGACAAAAATGGGATCTTAGTAAGAATTAGAGAGTAAATCTCTTTGCTTAAAATGTGTTAAATGTTAATGAGAAAAGAATCAAAGTCAAGATTCAAACAAGATTGAACTTAATTTCAAAATAGTAAATTGCTGGCAACATCACCAGTTGATATTTTCTTCAGCAAGAGTCCCTATCCAATTAATTGATATCAGATCCAGGCAGATCCAAAATAGGTAAACTATTGAGACAACGGTGTTTGTTGAACACTCTGTTTTCTGTATTTCATGCTTCATAGCGGATTATCTGCTGAAACTGATGAAATATTATTGCGCATGCTGTCTCTTGACAAGGTTTATGAATCTGACTCAATACATGTCCAGGTTCGCTGATAGAGAGTGGAAAATTATGCGGATGATTTTCAGACACCCGACCCCGTCTAAAGATTATTTGCAGTTTTTGGTTTTCAACCTCAATGCATTTGTTTTTTTCTTTCAGGCCAAAACAAACCCACTATGACGTGATTATGTGGCATCATAGGAAAAATCATCAGTGTCATATATTCAGTAGATAGACAAATGGTGCTGCGTAACCCCTTAAGGTTCTGCCGGCCCGCCGGCGGTCCTCCGGACTTTTAATAAACAAATACGTGTATGCAATGTCACAAGTCACTGAAATGCCACATATCATTGGAAAGCTTAACTCTTGGGATTCAGGATATGATGACAATTTTAGATTATACTCATCACGGAAACATCACAATCAGTCTGCAAAAGGATACCCGAAAACTATTAAGCCGGCGTATCTAACCAATAACGTCCCCTCAATATGGTCGCAAGCCCCTCTCCTTTCGATTGACACCCTTCTCGGCCAATACCAGGGTATTTTTCACGGTCCACAGCCCGTATTAGCCTATTCGGACCTGTTTGATAGAACGGATATCGCCTCTGTACCTCCGAATATCTTCAGCCAGTAGGAACCTTTTGAATGATGATTTACACATTGGTTTGCCAATGAAATTCCATACATAATTTGATGCCATTTTCCGGGGGTGTATTCTTATTAGTGCGCAAGGCATTTCTTGATTTGTTTTTACACACCATTATTACGCGCAAGTGTGCATAATAATTGATTTGACTTTTGGAAAGAAAGGTCAAACATTTACAAATCTTTCATAACGTCTTAAAATCTCGCCAAAGTAAAATACTAATTTGCAAACATTTTAGTGTAGTAAAGGGGTCGTCACCAAAAGGCCACTTTTGGAAAAGTCTAAACCTAACCTTAGAAAAAAGTATAAAATACAATGTTTGGTTATTTAGATTGAGATGACATTTGTCAAGGTACCAGGTAAGGCTTCAAGCTATTGTCTCACATGTTTTGCAGCTAAGATGCCCTTGCTACACTCATCTGCAGGCATTTAATTGCAAAAAACTTGGGTGAGGATAAAAACCTTCTATTTTTGTGTGTTCCAATACAGATTACTTAATGTTAGTTGCACTTTCAGTGATTAAGCTGAGTTAAGCTTTCCCCAAAAGTTTCTGCTTTGTAAAAAAAATAATTTTAATTGTTTACTGATGGTATTTTGTGCCTTTAATACTTGTCTTGAATTCAACATTTAATGCATTTCTTTTTTAATGCTGAAAATGAAAGGTACAAACAGGACTTAAGATATAAAGTTGTGGTAAAAGGGTCTTATGTTCAGAATGGCGCCATTTTGTTCTTCTATACAATTGCAGCTGGGATCAAAGTTTTGTTCTGACACAACATGAAAAACCTACAATTTTTGTGGTGTAGACATCCATTGTACTTCTTAATTTTACCCGGGTATAAACCTGTTGTGTGAAATGTTGAAAAACTTCAGAGAAACTGACACATTCTTCTCAGATAGTATTCAACTACCTATACATGTTGAAAAGTTAGCGTTTTTCTCTCTGAGCCCCCAAAACATCTGTGCAAGCTACTGTAAATCATGAATGACGTTGTATGAGCGCTCGCCTCTCGGCTTTTGTGGGGATGAGCCATTACGTAAGCATAGATGCATCTGATCCAAATATAGCAGCAATTGGGAGATTAGCTGCGGGTGCGTTCAGCTTGGCTTCACCATGGCCCTTCTTGGATGTCTTTGCCGCTGGTCAGAGGCTGTACTGCTCAGCGGTGTCCTTTGATATCAGCAAGAACTGATATGGCCCAAAGTGACGGGCAGCGAGCATGACGTCTTAGCGGGCTGCTACTTTACATGGCACAAGAACATCTGCGGCTTTTTGATTCAGGATCATGAATTACGGCTCTCATTTAGTGAATTGCAGTATTATTTGAAAACCTTGTCCAATTAGTCAAGCCAGATTTATTTGTATAGCCTGTAATCACAAAAAACATGTTTCAAAAATGTTTATTTTATATGATTTTTACTTTTTTTGCATCAGTAAACCTCTCCTATGGTGAATTTATAGGAAATCGTTGGTGCCAGGAAGCAACTTGATAATGTTCACTCCCACACTGATTCGAATTGTATATTCTAGCTGTGCCTGTCTACGAAAACAGAAATAGAATAAAATAAAAGCAAGGCTGTAGGGACCAGGGAGTGACGGTTAAAAGGTGTCAATTACACTAATTGTGTTCTCCAGGCCAATTTGGGAGATGCGTTGAGTAGGATATGTTGAGAAGAAGTTGCAGCACATCACAATTTTTGGGGAATATGTGGTCTTCTTTTGTCTTTGCTTGTTTTCACTCCACTTTTTATAGAAACGGTGTCTGATATTACTGACTGTATATGTATACAGTAATATATATATATATATATATATATATATATATATATATATATATATATATATATATATATATATATACTATTACATACACTTCTAATCAGTGCGACTTCTGCAGTCACTCAAACAGTGACTGTAGCCTTCAACCAGGAGAAGATGTCTTCAGGTGGTGTCCAACCGTCACTGGGCGTTTCGACCCTTAACCACAACGCCCTCGAGTTGGCGGGCCAGCAGTGATGGCCAGTCACTGCCCATCTTCTCCTGGTCCACAGCTAAACTCCTCTCTCCTACTCCAGAGTCAGCAAGAGGCTCTCTCTGCGGCTTCCCCCACCCTTTTGGTAGCTGCCTTCCTCTCCCTTCCACTTATTCCCAGAGCTGTTAATGTGTCCCATACAGACTGTGTTGGGAAGCCCCTGCACCCGACCTCCAATGGGAATAGCCAGGTCTGCCATCCCTTGTCCCTGCACTGTTGGACCAGCTCTTGATATTTGGCGTTTTTCCTTTCATGGGCTTCGCTGTATCCTTCTTCCCACGGTACAGTTAGCTCAATCAGGATGATTTTTTAAGCCTCTTCTGACCAAATCACGATGTCTGGCCTCAAGGAAGTTTGGACTACCTGGGGAAAGTGTAATTTCCTTCCCAGGTCTACCTTCATCTCCCACGCTGGTGCTGTTTGCAGGAGGCTCTTTTTGGTCTTCTTGGAGGATGCTGGTTTCTCCCCTTCCCTGTCGAACTGGATGGAATGTATTGGACTGGGTTGAGGTTGGTGCTTCTTCCGCCTTTCCTGCAGGCCAATTTGGGAGATGCGTTGAGTAGAATATGTTGAGAAGAAGTTGCAGCACATCACAATTTTTGGGGAATATGTGGTCTTCTTTTGTCTTTGCTTGTTTTCACTCCACTTTTTATAGAAACGGTGTCTGATATTACTGACTATATATATGTATACAGTGATATATATGTATACAGTGATATATATGTATACAGTAATATATGTATACAGTAATATATATATATATATATATATATATATATATATATATATATATATATATATATATATATATATATATATATATATATATACAGGGTTGGGTAGGATTACTTTAACTGGATTACTTTCAATTACTTTTGGATTACAGTACTCCAATACCAAATTTGCTTATAAAAGACAAAAGAAACTAAATATGAATACAATTATGACTCGCAACACGTGGTAAGCTTTCTCTCCTGGCTTTGATCTCTTTGATCTCCAGCAAAACTAACATAAAATGCAACAGAAACAAAATTAGAATAAATCCAAACAGCTTGCCAACATCATTTTTGCCGTTCCATGTATTCCGTTACTCCTCAATCCAGCACAAAATTTAGTAATTTTATTCATATTAAGTTTCTTTTGTCTTTTATAAGCATATTTGGTATTGGAGTAATCCAAAAGTAATTGAAAGTAATCCAGTTAAAGTAACCCTACCCAACCCTGTATATATATATATATATATATATATATATATATATATATATATATATATATATATATATATATATATATATATATATACATGGAACATTCATTCCCCCTTCGCTCTTCCCAACCTAATACTGAACAGTAAGCCCACAGCACAACAAGGGTGAGTTGCCTTCCCATGCAACCCTTCATCAGCAGAGAAGCCCGATAGCAGACTGGTTTACCCCCTCCGCATAATGTGCGTCAATAACAGTCATTCCTGCATCCATTAATATAACCGACCTCATATCCAAAGCACGTTTCACCCCATACATCCAACCATATTCAGACCCTCCTCTTGTTGTGTTTCCCACCACCTTTTCACAACATACTCCCTGAGCCGAACAGCCTTCATCCATTCTTTACATTTGTCCAAACCATCTCAAAAGATTTTCACCAACCCTCTCAGCAAGCTCTCTCACTTCACCGGTCATCCTCCTTACTTCCTCACTCCTTAACCTATTCAGTCATGTTGCGCCAAATATACTTCACATACATCTAATTTCAAAGATATTAAAATTATTAAGATCATTTACTCCCAAACCCATGTCTCTGAGCCATACATCACTGTTGGTACCACTACAACTTCATACCATCCTCACTTTGAATCAAATTACAGATTTTTACATTTGAATAATCTGTTAACCACATGTGTATTTTTATGTTAGTTAGTTAGTTAGTTAGTTAGTTAGTTAGTTAGTTAGTTAGGTAGGTAGGTAGGTAGGTAGGTAGGTAGGTAGGTAGGTAGGTAGGTAGGTAGGTAGGTAGGTAGGTAGAGATATAGAGAGAGAGTCTTTTAAGCTTGCCTACCAAAGTGCATAATAACATTGACTCTATTAGATAAAATTAAAAGAAAGATTTGACCTACCAAGAGGTGCGCAGAATCAAGCGAGAAATGTTTTCCGGCCAATTTTCATTTCGATCATTTTCCACAAAGAGGCTCGAATAATAACCCATTTTTACTGATCTTACAAGAGATACAGAAAAATACTGTGTCAGGGCTATATAACACAAAGATTACCAAATTAAAGACTACTCCCTCATCTTTGACCAGAAAAAAATATTTCGGTTTCAAACCTATTCTGTCTTTCTGCCCTAGGAAACACTAGGTTTATTGCAGCAAAATTCTAAATTTATTCGCAACATTCACAGAAAACAAGCATCAAACAGACAAGTTAACAGTAAGTTTGCCTGATTTCTTGGGTTACTGATAATGCCAAGACACTGTCGAATCCAAGCTTTTAAAAGTAGATTTAACACAATTTAAAGTACTCCTCATCAGATGTCAAGTTTGGGCTGTGCAAAATGTTCTGTTATGTATCGATCGTTCCGGAACTAGCATCACAAATGTCCAAGTAGGTTTGTTTGCTGGTCGAGATATGTTAATTACAAATCTTTGTGCCTTCATTGCATGCATACAGCAGCCAATGGTTTGTCAATGCTGAAATGTTTGCTTCTACTCCATGGATGTTATTTTCTTAGAAAGTAAAACTGATCACTTCTCCTACTTCTTATATTCTGTACTTTTACTTAAGCCTCAAGTTGATTTGCTCAGAAAGGGACATTACTGCTTCTGTGATTTAAGGCCCTCTTAGCCTACTGACTAGAGTTAATCAGAACAGTATTGGACAGGCTTGATGCTCTCAGCAGAAATGACCAAGGTATTGCTCAGTCTGTTACAATCATAAAATGTCACTCGATGGCAGTGTCGACAATGGCACACAACACTACGGCCTCCCTTGACGGTCATGTGCTGTCAATGGCACTCAAAGAGGTAAAGAATTATACGATTATAATGGATGAAAAAGCAGTGCACTGGTTTTAATTGTACTTTGGGTGTAACATATTTACTTGCTTGCTTCTTCCCTAGTCGACCTCCGTGGTTCCTGCCACCTCCTCACGCCGCAGCATTCCTTGCCTGGGATCCCCGTAGCCTTGAAACAGTCCATAGACCTGCGGACATCGATGGATGGCAAGTACAAGGAAATTGCTGAGGTTGGTTCTAAGCGGTAGTATACCTTATCGGTGAAGTTTTGCATTTGTTATTGTAATCCTACCTGTACATGTGCCCCTGTGAAGGAACTGTTCTCTCGCAGTCTGGCGGATAGTGAGATGCGCAGTGCTCCTTATGAATTCCCGGAGGACAGCCCCATTGAACAGCAAGAGGAGAGACGTCAACGTCTGGAGCGGCAGATCAGCCAGGATATCAAGTGAGCGAGCGGTAAAACGAAGAACAAGCTCAAGCTAAGCAAAGCGGTCATCGGGGCTTCCGTATTTAAATCACATGCTCTGTCCTCCCACCGGTGCCCGGATGGAGTACGCTCTCGCACCAGCGGAACACTTCTTGGCTCTTGGAATCACCAGAAGACCGGCGCTCTCAGAACGAAGGCTTCGGATCGGAACATAGGGGGAAATCAGATCTGAAAGATATGAGGGAGCAAGTCCATGTATGATTTTGTATAATACTAAGAGAACCTTGAAATCACATCTTAGGCTAACAGGGAGCCAATGCAGGTTAGCCAAAATCGGCGTGATGTGATCGGACTTTATTGTCCAAGTTAAAAGTCTCGCTGCAGCATTTTGTACCAGCTGAAGACTCTGGATTCTGGAGTTCGGGAGACCGCAAAGTAGTGCATTACAGTAATAGAGACAGGAGGTAACAAACAGGTGAATTATGATCTCCACATCCGACTGAGACAGTATAGGACGAATTTTAGCAATGTTGCGAAGATGGAAGAAGGCAGTTCTAGTAATTTTCTTCACGTGTGTTTGAAATGACAGATCAGGGTCAAATATGACACCTAAATTTTTAACTGAGTCACTCTGTGTGATGGGACATTTGTCAATGTTCACAGCAGTTTTTGAGAATAAGTCACGGCATTTAGATGGACCAATAACTAACATTTCGGTCTTTTCAGAGTAAAGACGCAAGAAATTGAGTGACATCCACTCTTTTATCTAAGTGAGGCAGGCCTCCAAATTTCCACAATTTAGTGTGGCAGATTCCTCCAACGCAAGATATAGTTGAGTGTCATCTGCGTAGCAGTGGAAACTGATATTATACTTGCGAATAATACCACCTAATGGATGCATGTAAATGCTGAAAAGAAGGGGGCCAAGCACTGAACCCTGCGGAACACCACAGGTAACACTAAAGGGCTCAGATGTCATTTCGCCAAGGTAAGATCTGAACTGTGAGAGGACGGTTGCTGAGAGACCAATCCATTTTTCCAACCGTTCTAGTAAGATATTATGGTCCACTGTGTTAAAAGCAGCACTAAGGTCCAGCAGCAGCAAAAGTGATGAAGCGCCAGAGTCCATTGCCAGTAGGAGATCATTGGTTACCTTAATCAAAGCTGTATCAGTAGAGTGGTCAGCCCTGAATAAGCTTTCTGGATCAAGGTTAGGTCGTTTCAGTGTAGGTTTAATAACAGCGGACTTAAAAGCCACTGGAACTACACCTGAGGAGAGTGATATGTTTATAATATATAGAACTGAAGGTCCAAGGACCCCAAAAAGACCTTTAATATGGTTCCCCCTATGTTCCGGTCCGAAGCCTTCGTTCTGAGAGCGCCGGTCTTCTGGTGATCCCAAGAGCCAAGAAGTGTTCCGCTGGTTCGAGAGCGTTCTCCATCCGGGCACCGGTGCTGTGGAAGGCTCTCCCCCCTGAGATTCGATCTGCAACCTGAGTGGAAATGTTTAAATCTAAGCTTAAAACACACTTCTACTCTATAGCATATGAATAACCAATACTTTTCGTGGACAATATACAGGGAGTGCAGAATTATTAGGCAAATGAGTATTTTGACCACATCATCCTCTTTATGCATGTTGTCTCACTCCAAGCTGTATAGGCTCGAAAGCCTACTACCAATTAAGCATATCAGGTGATGTGCATCTCTGTAATGAGAAGGGGTGTGGTCTAATGACATCAACACCCTATATCGGGTGTGCATAATTATTAGGCAACTTCCTTTCCTTTGGCAAAATGGGTCATAAGAGGGACTTGACAGGCTCTGAAAAGTCAAAATGAGTGAGATATCTTGCAGAGGGATGCAGCACTCTTAAAATTGCCAAGCTTCTGAAGCGTGCTCATCGAACAATCAAGCGTTACATTCAAAATAGTCAACAAGGTCGCAAGAAGCGTGTAGAAAAGCCAAGGCGCAAAATAACTGCCCGTGAACTGAGAAAAGTCAAGCGTACAACTGCCAAGATGCCACTTGCCACCAGTTTTGCCATATTTCAGAGCTGCAACATCACTGGAGTGCCCAAAAGCACAAGGTGTGCAATACTCAGAGACATGGCCAAGGTAAGAAAGGCTGAAAAACGACCACCACTGAACAAGACACACAAGCTGAAACGTCAAGACTGGGCCAAGAAAAATCTCAAGACGGATTTTTCTAAGGTTTTATGGACTGATGAAATAAGAGTGAGTCTTGATGGGCCAGATGGATGGGCCCGTGGCTGGATCGGTAAAGGGCAGAGAGCTCCAGTCCGCCTCAGACGCCAGCAAGGTGGAGGTGGGGTACTGGTACGGGCTGGTATCATCAAAGATGAGCTTGTGGGGCCTTTTCGGGTTGAGGATGGACTCAAGCTCAACTCCCAGTCCTACTGCCAGTTTCTGGAAGACACCTTCTTCAAGCAGTGGTACAGGAAGAAGTCCGCATCCTTCAAGAAAAACATGATTTTCATGCAGGACAACGCTCCATCACACGCATCCAAGTACTCCACAGCGTGGCTGGCAAGAAAGGGTCTAAAAGAAGAAAAACTAATGACATGGCCTCCTTGTTCGCCTGATCTGAACCCCATAGAGAACCTGTGGTCCCTCATCAAATGTGAAATTTGCAAGGAGGGAAAACAGTACACCTCTCTGAACAGTGTCTGGGAGGCTGTGGTTGCTGCTGCACGCAATGTTGATCGTGAACAGATCAAAGCACTGACAGAATCCATGGATGGCAGGCTTTTGAGTGTCCTTGCAAAGAAAGGTGGCTATATTGGTCACTGATTTGTTTTTGTTTTGTTTTTGAATGTCAGAAATGTATATTTGTGAATGTTGAGCTGTTATATTGGTTTCCCTGATGAAAATAAATAATTGAAATGGGTATACATTTGTTTTTTGTTAAGTTGCCTAATAATTATGCACAGTAATAGTCACCTGCACACACAGATATCCTCCTAAAATAGCTAAAACTAAAAAATCCCCACTCCAACTTCCAAAATATTCAGCTTTGATATTAATGAGACTTTTGGGTTCATTAAGAACATGGTTGTTGTTCAATAATAAAATTAATCCTCAAAAATACAACTTGCCTAATAATTCTGCACTCCCTGTATCTGTATTATTTGTGATTGCAACATCCTTTGCTGTCTGGTATTCCTGAAAGGGGGATTCCACATGTGCGGTCCCTTCTCAAGGTTTCTTCATTTTCCTCATGTTGCGGTTTTTGAGTTTTTCCTTGCCCTCATGTTGGTTCCATATCAGGGGATGATGTAATAATAGTCGGAAAAAAAGTCTGTGTAATAACCTGTGCAGCCCTTTGAGACTCTTTGTGATTAGGGCTATACAAATAAAAATGACTTGACTTAAACTATACAGACACATTTATGTACTTATCTGACAAATAAAGCTATTGAAATTAATAGCTGACAAATTATATTGTAATATCGGTATTAAACCTTTTTTCGCAACAGGAAAAAAAGTATACTCTCACACTTTCTGTAGGCATAAAAATCTTGATTGCAGAGAACAATTTTCCTGCTACTTTCTGTTTTCATTTCCTTTTTTACTCTCAGTTTCAGTCAAACTATAGTTACCTGTAAAGAGAGTTTGCTAAAAACAGATTTATTAAAAATTACTCCAAGAATAGCAAGACCACAAATGGGGAACTGGACAGCAACTGTCCCTAAAACAGATAAATCAAATGTCAATAGTAAATGTAAATAGTCAAAATCAAATGGACAAAGGGCCCAAAAGATTATTGGCTTACAAGCCACTGATCAAATGTTTAAAATGTATCAAATGATCATCATATAATCTAGTGAACCTGATTGATTCTACTGAAAACCTAACATATATATTCCAATATGATCGAATGAATACAATTTTATTTTTTTAGGGCTCTGTCCATCATCTTTAGGTTTCAACAGGCACAAAAGACAAATTTCCTCTCTATAAAAATCTCTAAAACATTTAATGAACGATGCTAATATTATTCAGTAGTCTATATTTTCTATTTTGGCATAAACTCGATTAATTCGCTTCAAATAAAGAATAATGCTAGCAATTTTCTATCACTCTCTCAATTGTAATAATTTTTTTAAACGTAATCATTTTAAATGCAAAAACATAGGGTGCAAACATCTATTAACCCCCCCCAAAAAAAACACTTCAATTAGGAAAAAAAATACTCAATGATTCCTGGTGTTTGATATACAATAGAGAATCAAGATTATCTCAAGGGTGACGGAAAACGTTCTCACTGCCCCGTAGGCCTTGACTTTGACAAAGATGCCCTAGATGGTCCTTTATGGTTATACAGACGCTGCTCTACTTACGAACGAGTACGTTCCAGACGATCGTTCGTAAGTTGAATTCGTTCATAAGTTGCTTCAGTGTTATATTTTGTATGGAATGTATGTTTAAGGTTTATATAAGTATGTTTAAGGCTTGTATAAGTGACCTGTATTGTTTTGTACTAAAAAATAAACATTTAATAAAATAATATGCTCTATAAAAGATAAATAGAGTTAAGTTTAACTTACATTTGTAAAATGAGCTTCAAGAGTTAGGTGACTTCCTCCTCTGTGGTAGAAAGTGGCCGAAAAAAAAGCCATTTTCTCAACCGCATCAAGCTTTCTTATTCCATTTTCATTCCAAAAGAAACAGCTCGCCTCTTCTTTACACTTTACACCAACCACGTTGAATGGATGCATGAGATATTAAACAATAAAAATGTCAACGTTCTTAGTGCGCTGGATATAAAGTATAATATGTTTACACACGAACTAGGAAGAGGAAGCCGGATTTCTTCTTCAGGGTGGATGCTGGGTGTGCTCTCACAGCGCCACACGCCGGTAGCGGCTGGAAGAAGTGCTCCAGTACTGTCCTGTACTCGGAAAAAGCTGCACTATACAAAATCTAACTTAGAGCAACGTCCGAATATTTTTCGACATCCCGAAAAAAAAAAATTATGTACCGTTTTTCGTAACTTGAATGTTCGTACGTAGGGGAGCATCTGTACTATTTAATCTTCAAAAACCAAAAGAGAGTAACAGTTTTCCCCATTGTTGCAATACAGTAATGATTTCAAGTAGAATAAGGTAAGCAAAGCACTTGACAGATTACAGCCAAAATAACAGCAATTTCTGCTTGTGTAGGACAAGAACATTCTGATCTATTGGGGTGTTCCTAATAAAGTGTCTGGTGTGTGTAAATACAGTGACCAGATTAAGCTCGGGCTCTCTTTCCACAGGTTTGAACCAGACATCTTGCTGCGAGCCAAACAAGAGTTCATGAAAACAGACAGCGCCACAGATCTTGAGTGAGCACCTGCTAATTATCTGCTCCATAACCTAATCTGTGTGCACGAGATGGAAAAAAAGAACATGCTTTTTTCTGTCAGATATCTAAAACAACAGAGCCAAGCGCCAGACCTGCTGGAGAGAGAGCTGCTCCCAGAACGAGAGTACCAGCGGGTCACCATCTCCGGAGAGGAGAAATGTGGGGTATGGCGAGACCTTTTTACTTATACGCTTTACTTTTTCCTCACTAGGTTTTGTTCTATTGCAGGTTCCATTTACTGATTTATTGGATGCTGCAAAATGCGTGGTGAAAGCATTGTTCATAAGACAGAAGTATATGGGGCTGTCACTGCAGAGCTTCTGCAGGACCACTGCCCGTTATCTGCAAGAGCTAAGCGAAAGGCCTCTCGACCTGAACTTTTATGAGGAAGAATTCCAAGAGGCGACTGAGACCTCTTTTGCAGCAGGTTCGTTGTCATTAATCATTCAGGCCAGAATTTTAAGTTGAAGTATGTGCTAGCTTCTCATATATAAATGTGAGTTTCCCCGAAAGTGTTCCTGTGTCTCCCTTAAAGAGAAAGGTTCCAGGTAGCTAAGACAGCTTCAAAGTTGCGACTAGAAAGTGTAGGGATTTTTTTAGCTTTAATTTTGAAAATCGTTAAGATTGAAACAAATTATTATTTACTGCTATCAGTAAACTAATTTGCCTCTAGGTTTTGCTTGTGTTCCATTTTATTTATCTGAAAGATGCCAGAATTTCCTACTCTGATAAAAAAGATAAACTACGTTATTACTTGGCTCTTTGAGTTCTGATAGGAATTACTAATCCCAAGTAAATGGAATTAATGAACCAGGCTGATAGAAATAACACACACAATTTATTAACACAGAGAATTATTGAAAAAAAGGAGAGGGGGACTTCTGGAAGTTTTCGACTTCTGAAAGTTACTAGCACAAAAAGAAAGTTTCCCCGCTATAATGCTGGATTTGGGGAAATTCCTTTGTACAGAAAAAACACTCATTCCCAAGAACCAGCAAACATGGTGTTGAATCTGAAATCGTCCTCTTACTTGTTGTAGCGAAGAGATTTGGTCTCGTGCTCCGTCTGGTCACAACATATAGCCCGCGTACTCAAGGCTGCAGTGCAGGCCTGCACGGCCGGATCAAGCGCCCGCCATCTGAGCAGTAGAAAAGATCGATCAGTTCCTGGTTTTATATGGACCAAAGATGCTTGACCAGGTCATGCCTCTATGGGCGTGGTCTTAGATATCTGATAGTCATAGTATCGGGTAACGGTTATTGAAGTTGCTAAACTTGTTGGAAAGTCAAAGAAGGGAGAAATTTGCATAATGTTCTGTACTTGAGAGTGACCCTCCAATCGACATAATTACGTACGGTGAGAACATTATTTTATCAATACATAGCCATGGATGTTTTAATTACATTCAAAACTTTCATTATGGTACATGGTGAATTGGTACGTTCAGGAACTGTCCAAAAAGGGGACGCAGTCGTTCCATCCATAATCCAAAGTTCTGAGTTGCTGGAAATTCAATTTTGTGCTGGTCTTATTTGCTCTACAAAAGTAAGAAAAGCTATTTTAAGTGGCTAGGGATCTATTAAAGATGCCTCTGTTGTCACCCCAGGAAGGTGTTCTGGGCATATCCCACCTGGTGGAACCTCGGGGACAACCCAAGACATGCTGGGGAAATTATGTGACTTGGGGTTCTTCGTAAAAGTTGGACGAAGTGGCTGAGGTGGAGGGAAGTTTGGCCAGACAATCACTTCTGTCACAGTGCAGCCGAGCGGCCGTGTTTTTCAGAAGTAGAAGCTGTGAAAACTGTAATAAATAAACAAACAAATACATAAATAAACGAATGAATAAATAAATAACTGCGATTGGCTGGCAACCAGTTCAGGGTGTCCCCTGCGCACTGCCCGATGATTGCTGGGATGGGCTCCAGCACCCCCGCGACCCTACTGAGGATAAGCGGTGCAGCTGATGAGATGAGAGATGAGATAAATAAATACACGAATAAATAAACAGTCAAATCAATATGTGTTGCTAATTTGTTATTATTTTCTGTTTTACTAAAAATGAAACTAAATATAAGCAGTTGAGGTCCCACAGAGGATAAAACTCAGATTACTGGATTCAAAGTCCAGAGTACTAACTATTACAACCATGCAACCGGTGTAAGATATAATAATTGCATATTGTACACTATTTGTCCTGTGTCAAAAAAGTAGCCGGGAATATCTGAGACGAGCCAATAGCAATTACCTCAGAACTCCAAAAGATGGTGGCAAAGGTAACACAATAAAATAAATATCAGTTTAACAATCTGAAGCTGGCTACACATAATTAATAAAATAAGACAAACTGATATTAAAATACAATTGTCAGATGAGTGGAACTTTTTTTCTCCTTGAATAATTTTTTGGGGCACTTTATCCAGCAGCAGAATTCAATAAGTTCATAAAAAATATTTGATTGACTATAAAAAACAGTACTGTGAACCTTTTGTTTTTGCAGTGTTTTATTTTAAACGCCGGATTTTTTTTGTCTGTGTATCTGATATCAACCAACTTGCCAGTGTGTTCAACGGTGCTAATAGATTAAGTTGTTAAAATCTTTCTGAAATCAATCGTCCAAATTATTATTATTTCCCAACTAAAAATATTTTGGGGCGGTATGGCGGCTAAGTGGCTAGCACGTCAGCCCCACGGTGCAGAGGTCCAGGGTTAAATCCCAACTACCGGCCTCTCCGTGCAAAGTTTGCATATTCTCCCCATGCTGTTTTGTTATTCTCCCATATTCCCAAAACATGGCAGGTTATCTGGCTGGTCCAAATTGTCCTTTGGTGTGAATGAACGAGTGAGTTGTCTGTTTCTGTGTGCTCTGCAGCTGGCTGGCAACTAGTTCAGGGTGTCTCCTGCCCACTCCCTAAAGATGGCTGAGATGGGCTCCCACAATCCTAGTGAGGATAAGTGGTGCAGTAAATGAATGGATAGATAGAAATGTTTTTGGTTTTCTACAACCAAGCCAATTAATTACAACACATAGACTGCATTTGTAGACTGCAGTTTTGAAGTTTCAATTTAATAGTGTATCACAAATCTCTCCATAAGCTCACCCTAAAAAACGCAATAGGAGTAAACATGATTTTTTGGTAGTCTTCATTGCCACATCTTACTAAACAAGCGCTTCACTATCACCATGCCGTTGCTCCCACTTTAACACCTAACCACCATCCGTCTGCTCACACCTCCGAGTAAGCTGTGTGTTGGTTGCAACCTCCTTCTAACCTACCTCACGTTGTGACATTTTGTGCTCTTTCAGATGCAACAGTGCACCCACCTGTTTCTGTAACACACCCGTACAAGAACACGGACCCGGCCAGCATGCCCCCAGACATGGGCTACGGCTGCAAGATGGTGGATGGCATCATGTATGTCTATACGTCAAAAGAAAACATGGACAAGTGAGTCACCTGCAGTGTGGAGAACAAATACGTGGATCCTATCATATCTATGTTGTTATTTATTCAGTTTTAGTGCTAACTTCTGTTGACATTTTAAAAATGAATCCCCACCATTCAAATTTGCATGTTCCTTGCAGGAGCACAGAGTTGGACCTTCCCTATCCAGACCTGCAAGAGTACATTGCTGACATGAACGTCATGATGGCGCTCATCATCAATGGACCAGTGTACTTAAGCCTTCTTTTTTGAACACAAGGACCCCCCCAAAATGATAGCATTTTTTTAAAACACCTTAATAAAGGACAGGATATGCTTAAATCTAAATAAAAACACTAGCAAAAAGTAAAAAAAAAAAAAATTAGAACAACGCTGCATCAGAAATATTCTGCTGCCTTGAAACTCAGCTAGTGTTACTTGCAGCACAGCGGTGGAGTATGTGGAGGCTCTTCTGTGTTACCGGGAAAATATGTAATTATGGAAGCCCAAGAGTGCCATAATTCAATTTAAAAAAACTGCCTTAAAACAAACATTTTTTGGATAAAAACGGCCTGTGCAAATGAAAAGCCTATGACAACATATCTCAATTGTTATAATTGAACTTCACATGTTATATCACCTTAAACCTAAAATTGCCTAAAATCAGTTTTTTAAAGATTACTGTGATCCCTTGTTTTTTGTGAGGGTTGCTTTCTGAATAGGACTTCCGATAGTCAAAATCTGCAAAGTAGAAACGTTTATTTGTTTATTTATTTATTTATTAAACACTCTATTTTACATTGAAACTGGAGAACAAACGCTAATTAAAGGCTAATGCATTTGTTTAACAAATAAAATTACTGTACTTTATACTCGTTTTTATTTTTACAAATAATTTATTATTTGACAGTAAGGAAGTTTAGAAATAATTCTGTTAGATTGCATTACCTGGAATCCACTTTTTTTACCTCAGATTATTTTTTGTCACCATCACGTACGTGTCCAACTTAGACCGCAAAGTTATTGGTGCGCAGGAGGAAAAGGGGCCGTGCAACTGTTTTGCCAATCAGAATGCAGAACAAAGTGCCCCATGAAAATCCGCTTAGTATCGAAACCGCAAAAACTAAACCGCGATATAACAAGAGATTACTGTACTGTATTTGTCTCTCCCTAGTTCGGTTTACTGAAGATGACAAGTTCTTCTATTGCTTGACCTAGGAAATCCTTCTGCTATCGTCGTCTACAATATCTGAGCTCCAAGTTCCAGATGCACATCCTCTTGAACGAAATGAAAGAGTTGGCGGCCCAAAAAAAAGTCCCGCATCGAGACTTTTACAACATCCGTAAGGTAGCGTCAATATCTTACTTTCTCAAACCTGAATTTCCAGAGAAAATTCTGGTGCGTGGATCAGTTTGCTGTTGGTGTGCCCGCAGGTCGACACCCATATCCACGCCTCCTCCTGCATGAACCAAAAGCACCTTTTGCGCTTCATTAAAAGAGCCATGAAGAAGTATCCTCGGGAAATTGTGCATGTGGAAAGAGGGAAGGGTCAGACGCTGATGGAGGTGTTTGAGAGTATGAACCTGACAGCTTTTGACCTCAGCGTGGACACTCTGGACATGCATGCGGTGAGTCCAAGCCGAATTAATAAATCCGACAGAGAGCGCTCAGCCGCGCCCACCATAGTTACAGTATCCATGTATCACACGCGGAGTAAATAGAGCTACTGAAACAACAGCGAGCGACTCTTAGTCACTATACCTGATTGCATAATAAGGAAGAAATGATACGGTTATGCTAACTTATCTCAACAGACAGTAGAAATGGGTCTCAATCATTATATACAGTTTTATTCATGCCATCAAGGTGTCCATATATGAAATGAAATGATCTGCATTTATATAGCGCTTTTTAAGTCAATGACTTCCCAAAGTGCTTTACATTGTGCTTCACATTTCCCAATAGCGGCCGTGATCTGTGCAGCCATGTAAGGCGCTAACCTGCTTATAGACGCTAATAACCCTGAAAAAGCGGATGTAAACTGTTGGCAATCTATGAAGAAGTTAGAAGCCCCGTACCAACTACAAAAAGGTTTAGATTTGTGAGAAACAACGGCATATAGAGCTAGAATAATTTACAAGTTTAACTTCAGTTACGAAATGCCACCTTTGCATTAATTGTTTTTGTCATATGCTAACGAGGGCGCAGTGACAATACTCTAAGAGTGTGTAAGTAAAGCGGCAGAAGTAACTTCCAAACTTCTCTCACTGACAAATAACCGACCCAACCGCAACGTAATAAAAATAAAACACTGTAGAACAATAACTTTGTTTCGGTTCCCATCAATCCTATGCACATTGTGATGGTGAAGCCGCTAGCATTCAATGCATTGTGGTTAATACAAAAAGGGGCAGGGCTGTCATCTGCCGCGCATTCTGAACAAGTGCAGTCGGATCTGTTAATAACCAGAATGCTGGCGTTGAAACGATGGACGAAGGGACTCATGTTCGACCCCCCCCCCCCCTCCCTCCCTCCATTTGCAGGACCGCAACACTTTTCATCGCTTCGACAAGTTTAATGCCAAATACAATCCCATTGGCGAGTCCATTCTGAGAGAAATCTTCATCAAAACGGACAATCAGGTTGAAGGGAAATACTTTGGTCACATTATTAAGGTGCGATCACAAGAGACTGGTAAACAATTTTTATATGATCATATTATGTTAAGTGTTGTCTAAGTAAGATCTATTTTGCTTTAACTCTAAGATTTTAACCCTGCACTTTTACTCCAGAGTCAAAGCACACTTAAAGGTTTTTGGGTTAAAACTAACTGTGGACTTTAGCTGTGCGTTATATCCCCAAGTTTGCAAGTTTAAACCTAAACCCTAGACCAGGGATCTGGGAACTTTTTGATATTTTGATTTTTTTGGGGGCAAGAGAGCAATATCGTATATTTTAAGACAAAAGTAAAAGAAACGCTAAACTGCTCTTCCAAAAAAAAGCTTATTTTTCAGCACATCTATTTCACTGTGTGACGTTAGATGACTTGATAAAATTTAGGAAATAATAATAATGCCAGAGCCTGTATCCCATATCAACAAATATATAAAGGCTCTTTGAACTCAGTTGGGCACTGTGGACACTAAGAGAAAAAAAATAATTTAAACTTTTTCAGGCCATCTTAAACTAGACACCCCACCTATACATAATACTGCCAAAAGCAATTTGTTGCTTTTGGAAATAAGTAATAATTAAATAATCACTTTGAACTAATAAGTTATTAATGCACCGGTAATACAAACGTGTAGATTATCTTCCCACAATGCAAAACCCTGTTACCCGAGTGTTCGGCTTCGACGCAGGAGGTGATGGCCGACCTGGAGGAGAGCAAGTACCAAAACGTGGAGCTGAGATTGTCCGTGTACGGGCGCTCCAGGGACGAGTGGGACAAGCTGGCCAAGTGGGCCGTCAAGCATCAAGTCTACTCGGACAACGTGCGCTGGCTGGTTCAAATGCCGCGGCTTTTGTAAGTGGAGCACGTTTGCAGTCGCCGCCATCGAACCATGCCGCCTTTCCTTTTACTTCAAGTGACGTCTACCACACCAAGAAGCAACTGTCCAACTTCCAGGAGATGCTGGAGAACCTTTTCCAGCCCCTGTTTGAAGTCACCATCCATCCGGGCAGACACCCAGAACTGCATCTCTTCCTTCAGCATGTACTCTGTTATCCCGTCTCACATCATGTTACACCCTGTGCAATTTCATAGTGAGATTTGTGCGTATATGCTGCTCGCAGGTTGTCGGATTCGACAGCGTGGATGATGAGTCCAAACCTGAGCAGCACATCTTCAACCTTGACAGTCCGCTTCCAGCCAACTGGACAGAGGAGGACAATCCCCCCTACTCCTACTACCTCTACTATATGTATGCCAACATGACCGTTCTGAATCACCTGCGCAGGTATTTGGGCTTGTATTAAAGGGATAGTGTGTGTTTAGCACCTCCTAGTGTTCAAAAAATGAATTCATTTAAAAAAAAATCAAAAAACAATATTGATTTGAATAATAGGTAAAAAAAAATACAAGAATACATGAACTACAAGACATTAGCATTATATTACATAACAGGACCTTCACCTTAAAGGAGCAGGCATGATTTTCCGACATCGCGTTGCGACGTGTACCTAAAAACCTCAAAAAGGCTGGGCAAAAACATGAAAAGTAAATGGTGCGTTTTGGTGCGTTTATTCCTTTATTCTTTGTGCTTTTAGCACACATTTTGGTTGCACAACGCCAGGGATTTGCAACCCAAATGTTAAAAGAGCCATACTGTATCAGACAAAAACAAAAACGAAACAAAAACAAAAAAGATTTATACAAACCTCATAAGAAAGGAAAGAAATACCACATACACATATATAAATACATCAATCCATCCATTATCTGAACGCTTATCCTCACTAGGGTCGAGCTGGAGCCCATCCCAGCTATCGTTGGGTAGGGGACACCCTGAATTGGTTGCCAGCCTGTTTATTAGAAAATGGATAGAACGTTTTTTTTATTATCAAAAGTTATTGAAAAAGCACCCAGTAGCCACTAGGGAGCACCAAAACCCCCCATGGCGTGGCTCTAGAGCTGCTTTTTGCCGACCCCCGCACCACGATATACACTGTACCATGAAGGTCCTTTAGATTTATTGCAAATTAACCTTTTTTTTGCCATGCACAGATTCTCACATCTTGTAGTAGGCATTTATTCATGGAATTTTGTTACGGTGACATACAGTATGAAAACCTACAGTAAACAATGGAATAACAGCGGCGAGGTATTTGGCGCCACAAATAGATGCACAAACGCGCACGGCTGTTGCTTGGCTACACCGAAAGTGTTAGGGAGATGCGACGAGCATGGACATTGATATAAAGAGTATAAAAACCTTGTGTATAAAAAAATACATAATCCAAATGGAAGAAATTTTCAAAGAGATGTATCCGATTTTAAAAAATGTGATCACATTCCAACCTAGGGGTCAGGGACCTTTTTGACTCGAAGCTAAAATAAATAAAATTATTTATGCATTTATTTATTTTCAGCGATAACCACACCACATGTTTTAAGACTAAATTAAATAAATTCACCAACCTGAACTCCAGAAAACAGTATTTAGTGCATTTTATTATATATATATATATATATATATATATATATATATATATATATATATATATATATATGTACAGTAGATACACACACACACACATACTAACAAATATCCCACATAAAATTTGTCTCCCTTTCAGTTACTTAAGCACATTTTCCATTCTCCCTTTCACTTTTTTCGCTCTCTATTTCTTCCTCTCTCTCCCATTCTCTCTCACTTTTTCTCAATTCGTTTTTCATTTTCTCTTCCGTTCTTTCTCTTTCTCTCACTTGTTCTCCTGCTCTCTCTTTTACTCCTTCCCTCTTTTTTCTTTTTCTCCAATGTTCTGCACTCCCTGTATGAAAACCTACAGTATACAGTATAGTATAATGTGATATTGGCTTGAGGAGTGATAGGCTGTATGGCCTTTGCATTGCTTGTAATAACTTAGGAGGGTGTTGGTTAATTATCTCATCTCATTAGCCGTACCGCTTATCCTCATTAGGGTCGCGGGGGGAGCCCATACCAGCCGGGCAGTGGGCAGGGGACACCCTGAATTGGTTGCAAGCCAATCGCAGGGCACACAGGGACAGACAACTCATTTGCTCATTCACACCTAGGGACAAATTGGACCGGCCAATTCACCTGAAATGCATGTTTTTTAGAACGTGGTAGGAAACCGGAGTGCCCGGGGGAAACCCACGCAAGCACGGGGAGAACATACAAACTCCGCACAGGAAGTCCGGAGCTGGATTTGAACCCACGACAGGTTCCCATGACATGAACTGTGCCACACAAGCGCTAACCACTGCGCCGCCGTGCTGCCCTTGGTTAATTATACATACATATATTGTATATAATGTTGAATTTTGTATAAAAAAAGACTTACTGGTTACCTGGCATTTCATTTGCACTATAGCAGCAGCATTGCGAGATAATATGATCTAAATTGTATATATTATATATCATATTTAAACTAATATCGCTGCCATGCCCCACCGGAAGAGGTTTATTCTGTGCATTATTGTACAGAACATTAAAGAAAACGTGTCTGTTCGGTATTCACTCAAAACAGGATCTGTCCCATTTCGACACCAACAGTCAAAGTTTAGTTCACTAAAAGACCGTAAATTATCGCTTCACTTTCTCTGTATTTTTCCCTGTTTGTGTTTGAATCCAGGCAGAGAGGCTTCCACAGTCTCGTTCTACGTCCTCACTGCGGCGAGGCAGGCCCCATCCATCATCTGGTGTCTGGATTCATGCTGTCAGAAAATATCTCTCACGGACTGCTGCTGCGAAAGGTTTGGTGCACCCCCTAAAAAAATCAAAGCAAAAAACTTCTATTGTGCGTTCCCAGCCCCGCAGCCATCTAGATCAGGTCGATCCAAATAGGAAGAGGGGCCGTGGTGTATAACAATCGTATGATGTCTTCTTTGCCCAAAGGCTCCTGTGCTTCAATATCTGTACTATTTGGCACAGATTGGCATCGCCATGTCTCCGCTCAGCAATAACAGTCTGTTCCTTAGCTATCACCGCAACCCTTTACCGGAGTACCTCTCGAGAGGCCTGATGGTGTCCCTGTCCACAGACGATCCCCTCCAATTTCATTTTACTAAGGTCAGCACCCAGCCAAATATCCTTAGATGCATCTTTTGGGAAGCGGGTTTCAAACCAGGGTGTGCATTATTTCACACAATGAACTGAACTGATGTTTTTTATCTTTTTAATTAAAGAAAAAAAAATAAACATGATAACTTTAAAAGGACATACTAACTCCATTTAGGGGAAAAAATATTTCTTTGAAGGACAGTGTATTATTTGACCACTAGATGTAGCTCTGGTGTTTAGCACAACCAAAAAAAAAAACCGAGTACCACAAAGCAGAGTCCAAATTACGGCAAATCAAAGTGACCAAATAGCAACTCTTTTCTTCTCAGAAAGAAAGGAAAAATGAAAGAAAATATGTCATAGAAAACAAAAGACAAAAATGAAGGAAAAGAAAAGGGTAAAGGAAGGAAGAGAAAAAAGACAAGTGAGGGGAAAGGGAAGAAAGGTGGAAAAGGGAAAAGAGAAAAAGGAAAGGAAAAAAAAAGAAATAGATCAAAAAAGAAAAAAAAAAGAAAAACAAGAAAAGAAAAATTGAAAAATTAACTGAAGGAAAGAAATAGAAATAAGAGAAGAAGAAAAGAGAGAGAAGGCAAGAAAAATGAAATATTCAAAGAAGAAAATAGGATATTTTGGGAGCACCCCTTAGCAGCAAGATGGCCGACAATTATGTTAACTCACACTCGGCATGACTCATCTTATGTCAAGCAAATACAAATATCTCGACCTGCAAGTATTTTTAAAACATTAACGATGAAAGTAATTTGCGTATTATTCAAACCATTCTTTTTTTACTGAATGAGGTTTCTTTACCGCCAGAACAAAGGTGGTCAAACTACAGCCCGTGGGCCACATGCGTCCTATCAGGCATTTTCACCCTGCTAAACAGAAAATGGGCAAAATATAATGACAGTATAGGTAGCAGTAAATAAAGTAATGCTCATAGAACAACCTTGTTTTGGGTGCCCACTTTCTCCCCATTGTCCTTTTGTCCTACTACAGAAACACTTAAAATATTTTACAAAACGAAATATCAAATGTAGTGCTTAAAAACAGGGATTTTTCTTCAATTCTCAAAAGAAAAAAAACATAAAAAAATACTACAGAAATAATACTGGGGAAATACTATATAAAAATACTACAAAACACTTCTACAGAAATACCACTGCCGTGATACTGTAATCCCAAAAAATCTACAAGAGAAACACTACAAAAATACAACTATAGTAATTTTACAAAAATACTAAAGGAATATTACAAAAATACTACTGTGGAAATACTGCAAAATACCACTCCAGTTATACTATATTACAAAAGTAGTACTTCACAAATATTACCACAGAAATACTACTACAGACATATTATAACAGAAATACTACAAAAATAAAACTATAGTAATACGACAGCAGTAATACTTCAGAAATACTAAAAAAAGTACAACTTAAGTAATACGAGAAAACTAAATATCAAATTTAGAGCTTAAAATAGGGACTTAATATATGATTTTTCTTTAACAATGAGCATTTCAAAAACCAATTTGATGAAACGTGTCTATTTTAAAATGAATATAAAGTCATGTGACATTTTAATGTCTGCATGTATATATAGTATATGTTCATAAATGAAAATATTGGATCAGTCTCCAGAATGAGTTTGTTGGCCAAATTTGTTAACCCAATACGACCTGTGACTCCAAATTGCCCACCACTAGAAAGTACAAAATAATACACACTGTCCCAAGGATCAATTACTGCAGTTGCAGTCAAAAAGATGCATACTTTCTTGACAGAAATTCGAAAATAATTCATAAGTTTGCTTCCTGTTCAGGAGCCTCTAATGGAGGAGTACAGCATCGCTGCTCAGGTGTGGAAGCTCAGCTCTTGTGACATGTGTGAGCTGGCCAGGAACAGCGTGTTGATGAGTGGATTCTCTCATAAGGTAGCTATGAAAATGAAATTTGTGATTGAATTTGAAGTTGGCAAACTTTTTCTTCCTCCGCGTGTTCTAATCAACAACCGGGTTGCAAGACTATACGGGTAAAACCAAGCGCTGGAGTGAGCGGTTTGTGGTTTTTAGTACAATAAAACAAATGCAATAAAGACAACTGAATATTCTAAGCTTGTGAGTACAGAATAAGGCTGTAATGATATCACAAGTTCACTTTGAAAATTGCTGACAATCATTTGTATAGCAAAGGGAGAGATCATGGGGAGCTATAACAAATATAAAACATGAGTCAGTGGAGGGCAAAGTTCTGAGAATGTCATCTTTACACCAGTCCTTTGTCCAAACTGAATCCTTTAAGTAGTTTGATAAGCCTCAAAGCCTCCCTCACAACAGTCAATCTGAACACCATTTCGAACGATGTAGACCACAGGTGTCAAACAGGCGGCCCGCGGGCCAGATCAGGCCCGCTAAGGGATTGAAACCGGCCCACGAGACAACACTCAGAGAAGCGCAAGGGAAAAACAAGCTGCAGGTTGAAAGATGTCAACTTGATGTTGCCAAAGCCAGGTGCCTCAAACAAAGACACTGTAATTGATTTTATTTCTCTCTCTCTCTCTCTCTCTCTTTTTTTCTTCCACCTTTTTTCTCCCACTCTGTCTCTGTCTCTTTCACTCCTGTGTCTCTCTTTTTCTCTTCCTTTGTTGCTCTTTGTCGCTCTGTGTCTTTTAACTCTTTCTTTTGCTCTAACTTCCTTTTTTCCTTTTCTCTTTTCATATCCTTCGCGCTTTCTTTTCTCTTTTCTCCCCATCTGTCTTTCTACTTCTCTTTGGATTTCTTTCTTCTCCTCCTTTTCTTTTCCCCCTCTCTCATGATTTTTTATGTTTTGTTTCTCACGCTCTCTCCCTCTTTCTCTCTTTTTCTTTCTTTGTCCCGCCCTCTCTCCTTTTCCCTCCCTCTTTCTCTTATTTCTTTATCTCTCTTTGTCTCTCTCTTTAATCTACTAGTCCGGCCCCCGACAGAATGTTTGTTCTATCGTGTGGCCCCCGAGTTAAAATGAGTTTGACACCCCTGATGTAGACTGTAACGACACCAAATGAATGAATATATTGTGGCAAAGTGAACAAGTCAATAACTATTTTCGAATGTATGAATAAACATGAGGTGCATTAAATTACAACAAAAAAATTAACTTAATCAAATGATTGACGTAATAATTAGCATGGAAAATGCACTTTTCTTGTAAAATCGAAAAGCGCAGCGAAATTGCAAAACAGGTCTGAAAATCGTTTTTTCCTAAATCGTACAGTCCTAGTTCAGACCATCCGATTGTGAATTTCCCTACGGGGATGAAAAAAGTACCTATCTATCTATACCTCACTGGCATAGACTAAAAAACAGACACATTATTTGTCCTGAATTGATTGAATTTTTCTGATCAGGTGAAGAGTTACTGGCTGGGTCCTGACTATGTCAAGGAAGGCCAAGAGAGCAACGACATCCGGCGCACAAACGTCCCGAACATCCGAGTGGCGTATCGCTACGAGACTATGTGCGAGGAACTGAATTTAATAACGCAGGCCATTCGCACGGACGAGCTGGACACCATCGAAGAGGAAGAGAGTCTGTGCATGGCTGCCGCACAAAGAAAGCAATAAACTGTCAAAGGGCTTTCTGAGAATCACAACTTCGTGTCCAAAATACTTCAACCACTGTGGCAAAAAAGGGCAACAAATGTGTTGGGAATGAAGTACCCAATTATTTTCATACTGTGTGGCATTGGAAAACCTCACCAGCAACCTCCAAACTGCTGTTGTCATAGAGCGGGGGTCGGCAACCTATAACACGCGTGCCGGCAGTAGCACGCGAGGGGCTTAACTAGTGACACGCGAGCGCACGGCAAAATAATAATGATTCTTTTTTCAAAAACATGCGCATTTTTTACCTGAGAGCGTTGTACCTCGCACATCAAGTGTTAAACGTCATTACGAGACGAAACCTGAACACGAATTCAAGGATGAGCCTGACAAGGCGGAGACATTAAAATACGCTGTGTTCAGGTACTGCAAACAAACACTGCTAAAAACACCACCACTGAAGCAAGCTATCATATTGCTCATTGCATGGCAAAGCACGAAAAACCATTTAATGGCAAATACATTAAAGAAGCGTGTGTGCGATTCAAGTTTTGATATTATCTGCAATAGGGTTTCATTGATGAATAGTATGGTAGCTGTCCATATCACTTGTTTTTTGATTGTATTTCATTGTTGATGAAGAATGGTTGATTATTGTGAAAAAAAATTGAGGTCGTGGATGTCTACAGGCCTTTCCACATGTTGCTCACATTCATTTTTTAGTTTATTGATGAACAAGAATAGTGGAACATACATTGGTCAGTTATACGATTTCAATGTCTATGCATGTTGTATATTTGGACTGGTAAAAATGACAGCTCTGTTGGATGTAAAAAAAAAATGTTGTGCGGGTCATTAATCTTGGTGTGGCACTCTGATTTACAAGGATTTTTGAAAGTGGCACTCCGCACCGAAAAGGTTGCTGACCCCTGTCATAGAGTGAACATCTCAATCGTTATCTTTGTTATCGTTCTATTTTCTCCGTGTTTTTCCAACAACGAAACAAGAATTCGTACTTGTGTGAGAGAATGCATGGTCGTTGCTGTAGTTGACCTTAACAAGAAGTCAACTGTTGCCAAAGCTCTTGTTAAATTCATCTTTTTGGGAAGCGAAAGTCAAATGTGAAGCTTCTGTTGAGTCACTCAATGCCTTTTCGACTTTTGGTGAATTAGAAAATGCAGTTTGAGGGAATGCATGTGTCAAATGACTTATGTTGTGTGTTGTTATGTAAAATAATAAAGTCGTTGTTGCCTGTGGATGTATGTGTAGTCACGTCAGAGCTTTGTTTTGTTTAGTCATGAAATCTAAAAAAAGAAAAAACTTCAATGCACAAACGCGAGTAACCGGACTAAAGGGCATTCGAAAGACACGTGATAAGGTCAATATGAGGTAATCTACGGATGGCTAGGTCAAAGCAATTCAACTGTGACATGGCGTTTGCGTTAACAGTGTAGATCTGGATCTGCAACTTGTACCGGGCCACGCCCTTTCACAAGGTCTGCCTTCAGCGACTACAAAGATAACACAAGCTCATGAGAAAAAGGGTTTCGTGATTCCCTGACATTCCAACAAAGTGATGGTGATAAATTGACATGTTTGTCTTCACTTTGGTAAACACAATTCCTTCAATTCATGCTTCGTCACACTGAATTATGAGCAAGAGTCAACTATGCGACTAGTTCACAAACACATCTAAATCAAATAACTATTGTGTATAAATCAATAATTAGCTATCAGGACTACCTTCATTGAAATAATGTAACATGGGGTTTGAACAATTTTATTGACACTTTTAACAGCAATTAAACACATTCACAATTTCATTATATCATATTCTAACAATATGAGGTTTGTCCTTAGAGGCGGCAGTAGCTCAGGAGGTAGAGCGCTCGTCTTGGGATCAAGGGATCCCAGTTCGAATCCCGGCTCGTCCTTGTTACATGCCGAAGTGTCCTTGGGTAAGACACTGAACCCCTAATACCCCCAATAAGCAGGTTAGCGCCTTACATGGCTGCAAGGCCGCTATTGGGAAATGTGGAGCACATTGTAAAGCGCTTTGGGAAGTCATTGACTTGAAAAGCGCTATATAAATGCAGATCATTTCATTTCATTTCATTTCCTCTGCAATCACCGCTTCATTGAACATTCTGACAATGACTATCTTGGTAGCATTGTCAGTCAGCTTCTCCACCGTAAAAGCAGAAAACTTGGGCCTCACTCCCTAAAAGCGATCCCAAAACTCGCCAAAAAGGGCCGCCGATGTGAAACTCACATCAAAGCCTTTGTTAAATGGCATGGTTATAACTGCATTTAAATCCTCAGTTTCAAATTTCAGACACTTTCCAATAAACTTCCTCGAAAAGTCCAACCTTGACATTTTGATGGAATCAGCTCCCACATCTTTAAAAAGGAAGCGCATGCTGTGAGGTCTCGGCCACCTGGCCATGACCGCTAGGTGATGTTGCTCCTTAAGCAGTTTAGATATTGCTTCCTTGCTGTGTGTCTGAAACTAAAATAGCAACTTAAACGAAATGGCTAGACTCCTGGTGCTGCTGCTTGCATCTTCCCGGGTGCCACTATAGTCTCAATGTAAGATGCACCCACTCCAGTGTTTTCAAAACTAAGGAAGCGGTAGCCCGATAACTTTGTGGATTAAGGGATCCGTGAAGTCAGGGGTGTCAAAGTCAGATGGACAGGGGGCCGAATAAAAAGCTACAAGCCAAAGGCTGATTGAATCTTGACAACTTTTAAAACGGGGCATATAGTCCAGTGAAACTCATTGAAAAACTCAAGTGAAAAACAATTCTAATTCCAACGTGGTCAGATAAATAAAGCAATATTTCCATGATCAGTGATAACAGGCACGAAAAGACAAATTTCCTAGGTATAAAAATCCCTGTAAAGAAAGAAAGGAATAAAAAAGAAAAGAAAAAAGGAAAGTCAAAAAGGAAGAAAAGAAAAAAAAGTAGAAAAACGTACAGAGGAAAAAAAGGTTGAAAGTATAAAAAAGGAAAGAAAAGAAAAGAAAGAAGGCAGAGAAATAAAGGAGAAACGAAAAAAAGAAAGTATAAAAGAAAAAAGAAAATAGAAAGAAAGTAGAAAAGAAAAAAGAATGTAGAAAGAAAGGAAGTAGAAAAAAAGAAAGTAGAAAAGAAAGAAGAAAAGAATGAAAGTGGAAAGTAGAAAAGAAAGAAGAAAGTAGAAAAGAAAGAAGAAAAGAATGTAGAAAAGAAAGAAGAAAAGAATGTAAAAATAAGAAAGAAGAGGGTAAGAAAAGTAGAACAAAAGGAAAGAAATAATCTGATCGAACACTGTACTGCATTTATTCTTTGAAACGTCGTATGTCGAGACATCCTTGAAATAATGCCAGCATTGTGTAACTCTCTCCGCCCCCCCAAATTATTCGACTGGACTTCAGTAGAAAAGCAAGCGACCAGTCTATGCTCGGCGGCCACCTCGTTCTCTTCACAGCAGCAGTCGACTCGCAAGGAAATTTGACTTAAGGATGAAACTTGTTTACTGGGATATTCGTGGGGTGAGTTGAACAACCATTGCTGTTATTTAGTCAACGAAACATGCGAGCCAGAAAGAACGAGTCAGTCATTTTGAAAAGAAAACTGTGCAGACGAGTTCTCCACAACTAGCTTTAACTTACGTAGCGACCACGAGCATGCAGCTTTCACTTAATAATCCTCTCTTCGATGTGTATAGTTTATGTATTTTAGCTCCACCTGAATGGAAGTAACCTCGCACGGGCGTCGGGTGCAAGTGCAGTCCATTTGTTACACGTTATTTCGATTTTATTTAGTGGTTGGACAAATGTCGTTAATTGTCTTTAAGTCGCTTGAAAAATGAGCCTTTTTGCACTTAGTTGCATAACATTTTGCAAAGAATACTGCCTCCCCTTTTTGCGAATGGTCACATGAAGACTTGTGAGTTGCATGATCTCCAATAGCTCCAGGAGGCAGGAGAAAGCACGTGACATACTTCAGCCAATAGCTGAATAGATCCAGGGTTCCCGCGAATCCTTGAGAAGTCTTAAAATGCGTTGAGTTCATTATTCTTCTCAAGTCATGTTTATTTGTATAGCCCTTAATCACAAAGGGCTGTACGGATCAAAGACTAATGCAAACTACTGTAACAGACTATTAACCTACATGAGGGCAAGTGATACACATATTACATACCTGTCAACCTCCACGGCTCCATGCCCGTACCAACTGTCCTATTTTCCCATACAAAATAATCGTACACCATTTTTTTTTCCCCGGAATGATGCATGATGGGAAATCCCCAGGCGGCAGACCCATGCGCACAGTAGCATCAAACCGCTCGCTTCGTTTGCAACGAAAAAAAACCATATCGAGATAGAGGCTTCCGCGGCGAACTCCTTAGACCTGATTTGCCGTTTGATAGTCGGTGTATACCGGATGGTGCCCATCAATGTTCCCTCTAATTTTCCACGGGTCTGAGCGTTCACCAAAGTCGGTGAGCAACGCTTGAAACAACAGTGAGCAACCATAATCCCAAGAGTGGCAAGATAATTAATTATCAAACATGTCCAAAACTTGACACCAAGTTACATTTTGCTGTTTCCGGCAATGCAAAATTATTTTTCTCTTTTGAATGAATTGACTTATGTACTATTGCAAAGGTTGTACGGCCTACAAACGTCGTTTGTTCTTACAATTCTTTCCCAAGATATCCATTTCTTTTTATTTCCTGATATATTTTGTCGCATAATATTAACATTTTTGGGGGCTTATTTAGTCGGTTGTAAGATACAGAACTGTACTTAATCACACTTTTTAGTGGAAGTACAATGTTGGCAACACGATTCACTTGATTTAATTGGAAATTATTTGAATGCAACACAAACTTTTTATTCTAATTTCAGTGTTTTTTCTACTTCTTTTTTTTAATTCCTTTAAAAAAATCTCATTGTGTTTATTTTTTCCGAGCTGTTACTTTTTTCTTTTTGTTCTCTATTTATTTTTTTCCTACATTTCTTTCTGACTTTTTTCTAAATTTTTCCTTCTTTTTTTCAGATTCAGATCTACTTTATTGTCATTCTAGTACACGTGTATACAGAACGAAATGTCGATGCATCTGACCCCCACAGTTTCCTTGAATGTACAGATATAAATAATGTTGTATTGTATTTTGGCTACGTATAGTATTTTAACATAGTGCCGATAGTGCAAGAAGAGTAGCTAACCAGATGTGCAAAATGGGCAGTCAGGTTAACAAGTCAGGTACACAGTAACATTAACACTGTAACAACGCTGTAATTACAATAGTGCAGAGAGCAATGTGCAAGGAGTGGCAAGCTATTAAAAAAAAAAAAAAAAAAAACTGCCAGTAGTGCAAAAAGTCAGATTAGCAGCCGTTTAGATTTAAGTTAACTATATGTTAGATTGACCATTTAACAGTCTAATGGCCAGGGGGACTAGACTATTGCGGAGCCTGGTGGTCCTGCACCGCACACTGCAGTACCTCTTCCCAGAGGCTAGCAGAGTGAACAGTCCATGATGGGGGTGAGAGGGGTCCCCGGTAATGTTTTTAGCATGGGATAGGCAGTGCTTCTGGCCAATGTCCTGAATGGAGGGAAGTGTAGTCCCGATTATTTTCTCTGCTGTCCTCGTTACCCTCCTCACACTACCCCAGTCGGTAGCGCTGCAGCCTCCACACCACACAGAGATACAGCTGGTCAGGATACTCTCTATGGTGCCCCTTTCTCTTCCTTTTGTTTCTTTTTTTCTCAGCTTTTCACTACTTTTTTGTTTTGGTATTTTTTTCTTTTTTGTTCTATTCCCCCCCTTCCTTTAAGTCATTTTGTGCATAATTTTACTTAATATTTGGTCATGTTGGGATTAAAGAAGCAAAAACAACCTGAAGAGCCGGTTCTCGACATACTCTAACTTTACCCAACTTCGTTCGACTTCAAAATACCGCATTTAGGACACAACGTCAGGGAAACCCGTGTATTTTTACCTTCATGCACTGTAACTTTGACTTTAGTCGCTTCTTAATAAGTAATTTTGAGCCCTCATTTTTGTGCGCTGGCTAGATTTTCTTGTGCGCCGAGAATGTGCGAGCAGTGCGCAATTGCGCAGCTTAGAGGGAACACTGGTACCCATCATTGACAAATTTGCCTTTTTCCATACACATTTCCTTGTACGTCGCACTCGTCTTAAAATGCATAAAAACGTACTTTGTACAGCAAAACCGTACAGGTTGATAGGTATGATATTGTCAACATAAAGTATAGGTTATTCATATGCTATGGAGTAGAAGTGTGTTTTAAGCTTAGATTTAAACCTTTCCACTGAGGTTGCAGATCAGATCTCAGGGGGAAGAGCATTCCTCAGCACCGTGGCCCGGATGGAGAACGCTCTCAAACCTGCGGATCTCTTCTTGGCTCTTGGGATCACTAATAGACCAGTATTTTCAGAGCGAAGGCTCCAGACCGGAACATAGGGGGAAATTAAATCTGAAAGATATGAGGGAGGAAGTCCATCCATGATTTTATATACTACCAACAGGACCTTAAAATAAAATCTTAAGCTAGCAGGGAGCCAATGCAGGTTAGCTAAACTTGGGGTAATGTGATCAAACTTTCTTGTCTGAGTTAAAAGCCTCGCTGCAGCATTTTGTACCAGCTGAAGGCTCTTGATTTTGGACTTCGGGAGACCGGAGAGTAGTGCATTACAGTAATCGAGACGGGAAGTAACAAATGTGTGAATTATGATCTCCGCATCTGACAGACGGCATAGGACAAATTTTAGCAATGTTGTGAAAATGGAAGAAAGCTCTTCTAGTAATATTCTTTACGTGTGTTTGAAAGGACAGATCGGGGTCAAATATGACACCTACATTTTTAAATGAGTCACTCTGGGTGATCCTACATTTGTCAATGTTCAGAGCAGTTTTTGAGAAAAAGTCACGGCATTATTCCCAAAAAAAAGTCCTTAATTGGCATTAAAATGTCTTAAATTAAATTTTTGTATGGTCCTAAAAATGTGAACACATTAATAAAGTGTATATTTGTTGGAACTCAAATAATTAGGTAACATTCATCGATTTGTCTGTTTCAAGAATTCACCAATTTACTTTCTTGGCAACATGGCGTGATCTCAATAACAGAACTAACAAAACCGTAATGTGGGTTCAGTCGGACGCATTTCTTAGGTCGACCCACGATACACATAGCAACTTTGGACAGAGACGTTTACTTTGGACCATGCCTGGAAAGTGTAAATTCAATGAGAAGTGGCTGTCCAACAAACTTTTTGCCATGGCTAAAAGCTGTGTTAGGTAATGTGTCCAAGGCATGATGTATTGTGTTCAAGATTATTATATTTTTTTGTTGACTTGGTCTTAAATTTCATCTCAAATAGGCAATAAAAGACTTAAAAAGTCTTGTATTTAACTTGCCTTATGCTGTAGGAACCCTGATCATCCAAACAATATTGTAGACTCAAGTCTCGTACAAAGGAGAAAATTGACACATTTTATTTGTTGGAATTTTCGTTCATTTTAAATTTGTAGTATGAGGTAGTAGGTGCATGTTTGCATGCAGTTCTCATTGTGTAACGTATAAGTGTGGTGGTGGTCACCGTGAACACTGTCTTGACTTAATCTTAATACCCAGTTTGCAGAGATTCCATCTCTGCAGTCGTGCTATATAAAATGTCAAATAGAAAAAGCTACTAAGGCACGTGTAAACTGAAAATGATTCCCTCTTTGTGGTTTTATTTTTATCCAGTTGGCCCAGCCTATCCGCCTGCTCCTAGAGTACACCGGGACAAAATACGAGGACAAGTTCTATTCGTGCGGTGAAGGTAATGACAACAAATATCCTTCATACTGTTGCTTTCAAATCGATCATTGTCATAACTTCTTCCCATGCAGCTCCCAACTATGACAAGAGCTGCTGGTTTGATGTGAAACACACCCTTGGAATGGACTTTCCCAACGTGGGTAATAAACAACATGAATAAATAGAGAGACTTTTTAAATCATGGATATTCCCTTTCATTACAGCTACCTTACTTGGAGGACGGAGACAGGAAGATAGTGCAGAGCAATGCCATCATGAGATACATCGCTCGGAAGAACAATTTGTGTAAGTGAAATTTTACACTTTTTAAGTCAAACATGTTCTACATTGGTTGGGTCATCCTTAAACTTGCCAACTCCTTTATTAATAACAAAAATAAACATTTTAGTGACAAAAAGTGCTCTCGCATTGTGAGGATTTAGTTAGGTCATATCATTTTTGATTTTAGGTGGGGAGACTGAGGATGAGAAGATCCGGGTTGACATCCTGGAGAACCAGGCCATGGATTTTCGGAACGGATTTGTGATCTTGTGTTACACGGACTTTGTGAGTTTTCTTCTTCCTTAAATCCCATACCCACGGCTCAAATTCTTCTCTATTTCTATCACAGGACAAAAAGAAGCCGGGGTACCTGGAAGCACTGCCGGGTGTACTAAAGCAGTTCTCCAATTTCCTGGGAGAGCGAAATTGGTTCGCTGGTGACAAGGTATTTGGTTTGTCTGATGGACAGAAAGTGATTATGACTGGAGTGGCAATGGTGAAAATGACAATTTCTCGCCTCCCCCAGATTACTTTTGTGGACTTCATCATGTATGAGTTGTTGGATCAACATAGGATGTTTCATCCCACATGCTTGGATGATTTCCCAAACCTCAAAGGCCTCCTGGATCGTTTTGAGGTGAAACAAAGAGTTTTCTATTGTTTTCTCTATTTGAATCACAGTATTAATTAATTAATTTTGTCACCTTTGCAGGCGTTGGAAAAAATTGCGAGCTACATGAAGTCCAGCAGATTCATGAAGACGCCCGTCAACAACAAAATGGCCAAATGGGGCAACAAGAAATAGTGAAGTCTTCAGTAAAGCTCTTCATAGTCCTCCAAAATGTTGAAATGTGGAGTATCAAAAAGAGGATACTATTATGGAATGGTGAAAAGCACTGTCAACATCCGATTCAGCACATAAAAGTTCATCTTCTCAGTTGGCTTCTACTTTATGGACTCATGTTTCTGAAAATGTTCTCAGGCCAATGATTCAGGCAATATGCTGTGATACCAGTGTTTAAGATCAATTGCTTATGTTATTTATAGATAAGATATTACACAAAAAAATTGTTCATTCAAGATTAATTCAATATGGAAAGTGTAAAGGATAAGACAAACTCATTGCCGATCAGTAAATCTGGAACGGAAACGTGACTGGTCATCAGTAGCGGTCATCATAAGGGCCTGATGGTTCACTGGCAAGCTGCAATGAAAAAAAAGGAATTGGAGGAGGAAAGGGGAACATCTACCATCGCCATATACATTTGATGCTTACTGCTATAGCTGATTTGATGGCCTGAAGGTAGAAGAAGACTTTGGCTCCTTCCTCTGGACACACGGTCCTCATCTCATCTTTGCCCATTTGCAGCAGCATTCGACCCGTCAGCACCCCGAGACTGGCCACGGTACTGCGCCGCACAAATTGTTACATTGTCACATGCGTGTAAACCCGAAAGCCTTCCCTTTGGATCATGCCACTCACATTTTGGAGAAGCCTTTGTATTGTAGCCACGTTCGCACCTCTGCAGGTGAGGAGACCATGTCCAGGTTCGGGGGGCCGCGACGCGGGCGCTGGGTCAAGAGTTGTGAAGGCGAATTAAACCACCAGGAAGTATTTTTAAAAACACTAAAAACAACATTCCTTTATAGTTGTTAAGGGAAATAAATGTACATAAGGAGTTCTGGAAGCTGTGGGCCTCCCTGTCGTAACAAGATATTTTCTAAGACAGGACACAGAATTCAAGGTTTTCATAACATCCGATAACTTTTCTTCCCAAACAGTAATGTAAGCTGTGTTTTTAAAAATACTAGGTTGAAGTTTCCTTTAGGAGCTAGAACATCCACTGGGAGTCATTTTGTGTGGTTCCATTTGGAACGGACATGTTTTTAAGCCTTTTTACAGTGATGCATCTCCTATCAAGCATGTTTTTGCCATGTACCCATAACTTGCTCAAATTTTGTTGGGCTGCCAATACAGTAATATTAATCACAACAATACACAAACTTCCAGGTTTAAACAACTTAAAATGAACCTTTCTCAATAATATTGTAAACTGCATTAACACCATTAGGTTGTGTAGTTGAAACAACCATAGGAGGTCAATTTGTTGTGTTCCATTTGCACCCAGGATGTTTTCCATCACCTACAATATTCTTTCTTTTTTTCAACCATTTGTGTTTAATAGGACAATGCCAACAGTGGATTACTGAAAGAAGTGATTCTCAACCTTTTTGCAGTGTTGTATCTCCTTGTAAATACATATTTTGCCATGTACCCATAACCTGATCAAATCGTTTTAGGTTGTGATAGTAATAATCACAATAATACACAGGTTCAAGGTTTGAATATATTCAATTTTCTCTCCAATTGGTAATATAAGCTACATAAGGTTGATGTTTGGTTGTGTAGTTGGCATATCCAAGGAGAGCCAATGTGTGGTGTATTTCAACAGGCATGTATTCGACTAGCTTTACTGAATGTTTTTTTAAATGGGAGAATACTATTAGAGTGGATTATATAGATCTGTTATTCTCTACCTTTTTGGACCTATGAATGCTCGTGACATGCTCCAGTTGCATAAGGTACGTGCTTACTCTAAAGTATTAGACATAATTAAGTGATATATCATTTAGTTTAGTGGAGCTCTCCGCACTTTATGTGTGTCTCACGCCTTACTTGATCCATAAATTGGGGGCATTGTATAAGCCACCCGGTTCCAAAGAGAGAAGAAATGTAATTGCTAATAGTTTTTTTTCTCTCAATGTCGTTATTTGGAGGACAGTGAGATACTTACCATTTCTTCCAAAGGCAGGCCGCTACTCATGGGTTCCAGAACATTTTGAGGAACGTAGCCTTCTTCTCCACGATTGTTTTGCACAAGCCACCACTGCTTGGACTTTTGAACCACCTTTTGAAAGGAATAAACCATTTCCAATGTATGATATTAACAGTCTCCAGTTGACATCATCTCACCTCCACCACTTGGCCCTTCATTACAGTGAGCTCCCTGTTGTTGCGGGCCATGAAGTCATAAATGACCCGCATTTGGTCACGACCTTCCTTAGCAGTTGAGCGATGGCTGCTGCTCCTGCTCACTCGACCGTTCTGAAAGTCCGTTTGGGTGGACCTTTGTGAGAGGGGTGGTGGCCTCCAGCCATCATAGAACTCTGGTATATAAGGTGGGATGTCATCATCTGGCCACCGAGATCTACGTGGAGGATGGGATGGTTTAGATCAGGGGTCTCAAACTCTATTTACCCAGGGAGCCGCCGAAGTTAGGGCCTGGGCAAGGTTGGGCCAAATCATTTTTCACCAAGCTTTGATAAAAACAACACAGTTTTCAAATAGCTTTTTTTGCTACACAAAACAAGATCTAAAATAAGAAAATATTGGAAATTAATACAGAGAATAATCCACTCAATCAGTAATAACTGGATCCATAGTGTGCATGAGCTGCACTTGCATTACAGTGACATTGTGTATTATTTGACCACTATATTTCGCTGAGTTGTTTCATGCCACCAGAAACGACTGCTAGAAGGCGCAAGGAGGAATACAAAATACTACCGCGATGGTTCGCATAATTTTTTTGCTCAGTCTTTAGCGAATCTTTTTTTGGGGGGGTAACCGTAGCATGGCAAGATAGCAGACACTTATATCTGCTCCCTCTGGGTGAGGGAATTTTTATGTAAAATGAATACCAGTGTTAAACCTTTGAGGTTCGGGAAATCTTCCAGGCATGTGGGATGACGTAGATGGTAGGGCGCCCGCTCCGAGACTGGGAGGTCGCTGCTGGTTCAAGCCTCGGCCAAGACTTACAACATTGGTGCTTGGCGCTCGGCATTAAGGGTTGGAATTGGGGGGTTTGGTCACCTAATGACTCCCAACACAGCAGTTTGGTCTAAAATGGCGGCGGCCTTTTTGGCTGCGGCTGCATCGGCTCGCTACTGTTTAACTGTACGGGTCAGGTGTATCGACATTTCGTTCTGGGTGCATGGTTACAAAGAATGACAATAAAAGTACATTCTATTCTAATTCTAGTTCATGTATTTTGCTTATTATTTTATGATGATTTTGAATGAATGAAGTTTTATTACCACTAGGAGGCGCTAAACAAGATGCACTATGCCCTTAAATACAAGCCAAATCAAATTCAAGGCATGTTTATTTGTATAGCCCTTAATCACAAGGAGTCTCAAAGGGCTGCCAAGACCACAGACCATTGCAGACTACAGACTTATTGTGACATCCCCTGATCTAAAACCTACATGAGGGCAAGGAAAAACGAAAAAAAAAAAAGTCAATACTTTTTTTTGCAATTTTTTTTGATAAATATTTTTATGTGAATGAATTCTATTCTACCGCTATGTGGTGCTAAACTAACATATTAAAATGGGGGCCTTCAACAATCTACCCACAGGCTGCAATTGTCCTAATGATCACAAGTGATACAAATGACTAATTCGGTAGGCATTTCTTAACTGCACATATGCAAAGTTAACAATCAGTGCTTGAAGCACCGCCCATGGCGGTCGTACGGTACTCATACGACTGTAATAACATTCGTAACTTTTTTTCTTTTTAAGTTATTTATGACCTCAAATACTCTCTGAGATTCCCTTAAAATTGCCCAGCCCAACAATCACTATTAGAGAACCACTGGTTTTAAAGAGCAAACAGAGCATCGGCAAAAGAATAGGAGCATAATTACTGTATCATTTAAAAAAACTGTTGTTTTTATTATTTGAATTGGAAAAACTCATGGCCTTTTGTTTGTTATCATGTTTCTATAGCGGCAAATCCTTCACCTGGGAAGGGCAATAAGACTTTAAACATGTCACGCGAACAATGACAAGGGATTAGTTTTCCCTCCAATGTCAACAATCCACACTTTGCAACAGGGCGTGTCCTATAATTTTTCCTAAGTATGAAAAAACTATTCCACCCACAGGGAGCATGAAAGGAAAAATGGTTCACTTTAAAAATAGTTGGGTCAAAAATAACCCAATTTGGGTAAAAAAATAACCCAATTTGGGTCAAAAGGAGACTCAGCCATGTCTTGGACTAATTCAACCAAACTATTTTGGTTGTTTTGCATTCACAATGACCGAAAGATTTAGTTTTTTTTTTTCATTTACCTCATATAAGAGGGTCTTTTTTTAAAAATAATTTTGAAAGTGGTGTCTGAAATTTCAAAATATCCTACTTGCTGAAGCCATCTTTTGGCTAAAATCAACATTGCAGCTCCTTTTGTTGCGCATGCAAGTATGTGAAATTCTTAAATGCACTCCAATAAACTCTTCCTTTTTCATCTTTTTCAGGCTTTGGGTTAGGCCTTTGGACTGTACTTGAAGCAGTCCTTTTCTTACATTCCGCATTTTCATCCTGGAATAAAAGTGGGTTGGTGGCCACCCGTGTGATATCACTCTTTCTGCCGGGCCCTCTCACAGGAATATGGGATTGAGGAATTAGACCACAGCCACAACCAGGCATTTGATTTTAGGCAGGTCAAAACAGCACACCTCCTGACAAAAGTGCCAATCCCCTCTAGCAGGAATATGGGTATAGGGGTAATGTGTCATGGCTGCATGAGTGCAGTTCACTTTTTGGTGTACAGAATGGAAAAAAGAAGCGCCAAGCCCGACAAAAACGCGCTCTGTTGGTCCCCACTTGCAGCAGTAGGCAACCGGGGATATTGGTTTACCGTCACCCAGTACAGTTTATTTTAGGCAGGAAAAAAAATGCTCAGTGATCGGGCATCAAGGCAGAAAGGCTTGAATTCTAAAAAAATATCTTAAATGAATATTTTTTAACCAGCGATGCACTGGAGATGCAAAGTATGTAGCGCCAATAAGCGAGGAATCACAGTACAACAAAAATAAGGATCAGTTGTAAAAACAACACGAAAAAATCTGATCATTCTATTGGAAAGGGCTGTTTAGGAGTAGAATAGTGTATCAAATTGTTTCCAGTTGTGTATCAGTGCATTTTTAACCAAAATAGTTATTTTTGACTTGATTTAGCCGATTTCTTTCTTTGGTAACTTAAATCAAAATCTCTCGTTTTTTCATTGCAAGGTTATTCTTCCCCACCAAAGCAAAACAGTTATCCTAGCACTACTTTAGCCTCTTATTTGTCTTTGACTCCCACTGGTGTTGCTACCTGGGGATGTTCCAACTGTCTCCCAAAGACCTCCAGAGCTGGTCCTCCTCCAGGCTGACCACCTGTCTGAGTAGCCTCAGGGATGCCTCCGTCAGCATGGGGGATATTACAGTATGGGGCAGATGGGCTTGGTAGTGAGGCAGAATCTGAGGGGAATGCAAGAGGAAGATGGATGGATGGACAGACGGTGTAGAGCAAAGGTCTTATTGTGACTAATTAGAGCACGGGTGTCAATCAGGCGGCCCGCGGGCCAGATCAGGCCCGCTAAGGGATTGAATCTGGCCCGCGAGACAACACTCAGAGAAGCGCAAGAGAAAAACAAGCTGCAGGTTGAAATATGTCAACTTGCCTCTCACAAAGACATTTTACTTGTATTATTTTTCTCTCTCTCTCCCTCTCTCTCTCGCTCTCTCTCTCTTGTCCCCACCCCTTTTCTCCCACCCTGTCTCTGTCTCTTTCACTCTCTGTGTCTGTATTTATTTCTCTCTCTGTGTCTCTCTCTCTGTCTCTCTCTCTCTCTCTCTCTTTCTCTTTCTCTCTGTCTCTTTCACTCTCCGTGTCTCTTTTTTCTCTTCCTTTGTTGCACTTTGTATCATTCTCGCTCTGTGTCTTTTAACCTCTTTTGCTCTAACTTCTTTTTTTCCGTCCTCTCTTTTCTCTTTCTCTCTTCATACCCTTCGCGCTTTCTTTTGTCTTTTCTCTCCTTCTGTCTTTCTATTTCTGTTTGGATTTCTTTCTTCCTCTCCCTTTCTTTTCCCCCTCTCTCACGACTTTTTATCTTTTGTTTCTCATGCTCTTTCCCTCTCTCTCTCTTTTTTCTTTGCCCTGCCCTCACTCCTTTTCCCTCCCTCTTTCTCTTATTTCTTAATCTCTCTTTTTCTTTCTCTTTAATCTACTAGTCCGGCCCCCGACAAAATGTTTGTCCTATTGTGTGGCCCCCGAGTTAAAATGAGTTTGACACCCCTGAATTAGAGGAAAGGGCAGCCCCCTTGATATTTATTTGTAAAATAACAACTTATCATGTTATTGCTATGTCGTTACTATGTTATTACCAGGTTAATTGCTGAAAGTAGGGTTGAAGACATACAAGTAAACTACAAAAAAAATCATCTTACTAGAAAATCACAATGACCCAGCACCTGTGAGCTATTTTCAGAACAGGTCCGCAGGCACCACAGCTGTCTGTAGGGGGTACACCTTGGTGCCCGCAGACACTACGTTGGAGACCCCTGGTGTAAAGGGATGATTTTTCTTCCTCGGCATGTTCGTTTAAAGCCAAGTGTATTAATATCTATTAATGCGTACTTGCATTCCTGCTACAGACTTTCTACCCCAAGATTCCCACACGGTGCTTTTTCTTCTGTTAGTTATAAGCTTAGACTCTATTTTGATATGTTCTGTTTTGTTTTGTTGTCTTTTTTATTTGGTGTTCAAGTTTCTTAAGTGGATTGTTTTTTTAAAAAAAAAAATCAATAAACCTGGGACTGTGTGTTAATCAAGATATGTTAACTATCAAAATATGGTGACAAGAAAATCACATCAAATTGCTACGTGGCCAATCCTTTACATAATTAGACTGAAAATGTTTTTCATTCTGTTTCCCTGATGTAATGTTCTAAAAATATAAATGTGTTGCTCCAAAAAAGGCAAAATGAGTTCAAAAGGAGAACTCGCCCTTCAGTTTAATCGGTCAAATAATTTATTAACCACCCAAATATTGACACATATCTCAGGAAGTAAATACCGTATTTTCCGCACTATAAGGCGCACCTAAAAGTCTTAATTTTTTTCAAAAGCTGACCATGCGCCTTATAACACAGTGCGCCTTATATATGGCTCAATATTAAATTCGCAAGGTCTCGCAACTTACTCAACAGCCGCCGACTAGATTCTCCCCCGAGCGCGAAGTCGTCCGCGGTGTATGCTGGGATTTATATACCGGCGTTTCATTGGCTAACCAATGTGTCAATTATCATTTGAATCGATCACTATTGGCTGAAGTTATTCGGAGCATCGGATTGGCTAGATGCCCAAAACAAACCCTCCAATCGGCCGAGTTTAACAATGGCGTAGCAAGTCCGCGGTGTATGCTGGGATTTATATACCGGCGTTTCATTGGCTAACCAATGTGTGAATCAACATTTGAATCGATCACTATTGGCTGAAGTTATTCGGAGCCTCGGATTGGCTAGATGCCCAAAACAAACCCTCCAATCGGCCGAGTTTAACAATGGCGTAGCAAGTCCGCGGTGTATGCTGGGATTTATATACCGGCGTTTCATTGGCTAACCAATGTGTCAATCATCATTTGAATCGATCACTATTGGCTGAAGTTATTCGGAGCCTCGGATTGGATAGATGGCCAAACCAAACCCTGCAATTGGCCGAAAAAGATGTGTCAATCATCAGTTAAATTGATCGCTATTGGCTGAAATTATTCAGAGCCTCCAATAGGCTAGATGACCAAAACAAATCTTGCAATTGGCCGAGTTTAGCAATGGCGTAGCAAGCTTGCTAAAGTACACCATAAAGAAACATGTTTTATTAGTCTGTATCTGCAAATAATTTACTCTCCTGGATTTACTTCACTCACGGTTGTAAGAAGACCACGATTGCGTATCATTATTGAACGTGAGAACTTAGGTGAGTTATGCGGCTTTATATTTTCCCGGTATCTTGTTTTAGAATGATCTTGATGTTGCTGTGATGAGTTGAGTGAATTAAACTCAATTCCAAGTGTTTATTGTCATATGCACAGTAAAGATGCGAGCGAAAAAGAAAATAGAAACTTAGAAATGTTTGGGGTTTCTTGAATCCCAAGACTTTAACCTTCCGAATGATATTTGAAATGATGCATTTGAGTGACATCGTACGGACACCGCATCCGCACGTGTCTACGACACGTATTTGCTTCTTTGCAAGCTTTGGGAATGTTAAGGGGGTAATCAGTTGGACTGAATCATCTGACTGTTTTGTCGACGTTCCCATTGTAGCGCCTTATAATCCGGTGCGCCTTATCTATGGAAGATATAGGACCAAAAACTATTTTTTGGGGGTGCGCCCTATAACCCGGTGCGCCCTATAGTGCGGAAAATACGGTAATTAGACTTGAATGAATAATGATCAAGGCTTATAATTATGATCAAATAAGTGAAGGAATTGTAGATGACTGAAATGATATAAAAGGTTATAAATAAAGAAGTCATGCAATTGTGACAATACAGACATACAATTCGGCCAACCATAAACACAGATATGAACACTTTTTTTCGAGATGTCGAAAAATATCCGGTCATTACTGTAAGTTAGATTTTGTACTGTGTGCACATTTATCCGAATAGAAGACAGTAGTGCTTCTTTCTGCCGCGTGGCGCTGTGAGAGGTCATCCAGCGTCCATCCCGAAGAAGAAATCCGGCTTCTACTTTCTGGTTTGTATGTATACACACTGCACTGTATCTCTAGCACACTAAGAACGTTGACATTTTTATTGTTTAATATCTCGTGAATCCATTTGATATGGTTGGTGAAAAGCTTAAAGAAGAGGCGAGTCATTTCTTTTGAAATGAAAGTGGAATAAGAAAGCTTGATGCGATTGGGAAAATGCTTGAATTGCTTTTTTTTTCGTCTACTTTTTACCACGGAGGAGACAGTTGCCTAACCCTCGCAACAGTAAGTTAAACTTAACTTTATTCATCTTTATCTTTATAGTCAAGTCATGTTTATTTGTGACACCCTTAATCACAAGGAGTCTCAAAGTGCTTCACAGACCACAGAATGTCAACGCCTAATTTTTTTTTTTTCAGTACTATGCTTTATCATTCAGCCTGCTTTGTAACGTTATAGAGCTTATTATTTTATTAATATTTTTCAGTTTCAAAACAATACAATTTAATTATATAAGTCTTAAACACACTAATAAAAACCTTAAACATACAAAATATAGCACTGAAGCAACTTACAAACAAATTAAACTGACAAACGATCGTCCTGAACCTATCTCGTTCGTAAATAGGATAGCGTCTGTATATTTCATTATTACAACAATTGAGGATTGGATGGATGGATTTAAATACTCACAGTTGCTAAACTGCTAAAGAAGAAGTGAATGTAGTCAGAAGCACTGGTGTTGACCAGCAAGCCATCCAGCTGTCCCTGTTGGAACAGTGCAATTTTGCAGTCCTAGAAATTCCTTACGGCACTCTCCGGTGCAGTGCCAAATTTACTCACCAAAAGATTGAATCCATACTTTATTTTCTGCAGAGATGAAATAAATTCCTGTGGAGGGGGGAGGCGTGCAACTGTAATCAAGAATAACAATGAGTTACTTGAAAACCCAGTCTGTCCTGCGCTTGGCTCAAAAGTTTACCTGAGCCTTTGGGATTCTTTTTGCCAGAGCGGCCTTTTTTTTTGCTTTCATCCGCCTGCGGCATTGTTGCCACTGCCGTCGCAGCGAGGACCTTGTCCATGAATATCTCCAGGTCACTCAAAACATGGTTTAATATCTCCTGAGAAAACAAGACAGGGAGGTTGAAATGCTTGAAGAGTAAGAGCATATGGTCAATAGTGGTTAAACTCCTCATGGGTCTTGGTGGCCACTGTGTTCTTAATGAACAACCCTTAAACCTGTACGTAACAGGCCACATTGGGGTAAAAATTGGGCCAAGGGCCGATTCTGGAGACCCTATCTATTTTTTTCTTTATGAATAAATATACATGCAGACATATAATGTTAATTTATGTTTGTTTTTAAATAGATTTGTTTCCTCAAATTGATTTTGAAATACTCACAACTAAAGGAAAATAATATATTGGGTAACTTTTTTAAACACTAATTGGATATTTAGTTTTGTAGCATTACTGTGGATGCCCAGTTTTAGTACTTTTGTAGTATTTCTGTAGATTTTTTGTAGAATTACCATACCTGTCAACCTGTACGTTCTTGCTGTACAAAGTACGTTTATTATGCATTTTAAGACGTGTACGACGTACAAGAAAATCTGTACGGAAAAAGGCAAATTTGTCAATTATGGGTACCATCCGGTATACACCGACTATCACGAAACGGCAAATCAATCAAGTCAAACGAGTTCGAGTTGTGTAGTGAAAGGAAGTCGGTCTCTTTTTACAGAACCGTCTTTTTCGGCTCAACTCATTAAAGAGAGCTCAAACGGCTCACTTGCTTTGATGCATTATATTACGAATTATTATGTTGTATAAAGAAGTTAAGAAAAAAAGGAGGTATAAAATGAGAAAATGAAAAAAAGACAGGTTTGTGGTTACAGGTTGACAGGTATGAATTACTTATTTTATATTTCTGCAGTAGTATTTATGTGGTGTTTCCATTGTGGATTTTTTGTAGTATTTCGATTGTAATATTTTTTTAAAAGTTTGTAGTATTTTTGTCATATTCCTGTCGTAGTATTTTTGTAGTGTTTATGTAGTATCCCTGAAGTGGTGCTTTAGTAGTATTTCTGTATTTTTCCATAGTAGTATTTTTCTAATATTACTCTAGTTTTGTATTTGAAGTATTCCTATTGTAATATTTCTGCAGTTTTCTTTTTGTAATTTTTTTGTATTATACTTCTACAGTATGTTTTTCTTTTGAGAAAAAAATCAATATATTTGGTCCCTGTTTTACATTTGATATTATCTTTAGTAGTAATTCTATAATATTTTTTTGTACTTCTGTAGTAGTATTTTTGTAGACACACAAAGGGAAACAATTTATTAGTACTATATATATATATATATATATATATATATATACACATACTGTCATTACATTTTGACTATTTTCATTTGGCGGGACGGATGAAAACGCCTTACGGGGCCGCATGTGGCCTGCGGGCCGTACTTTGCCTACTCCTGATGTCAAGTGTCATGCACAACAGTGCTTGCATCTCTTGGCAGTTCTGACCGTGTTCCTCTCAACATCTGTCAGTCCGACAACGTCCACAAAAATGGGGGGTCCGTCGAGCTCATGCTGGTACCTGGGATCCTCTTTTGGGGCGTAATAGCGGGGTGGAGGAGGAATGTCTTGCAATTGAAAACAAAATATATAAGTCAAAATGATTATTAAGTATACTGAGACAAGCATGAAGCGTATTTACGGGGAATTTTCACACTCTGCAGGATTTACACGAAGAATACTTATATAATGTAACACTTGCATGGATATTTGTTCATTTGTATTTTTTCCATTTGGCGTTTAAACCAAAATCTTGAAGGTACACTGTGAAATATTTGATCACTAGATGTCGCTGTATTGTGTAGTACAACCGAAAACGAGTGCCGCAAAGTACAAAGGACAAACTGCACATTTTAGTTTTTTGCACAACCTTTCACAAGTTTTTTTTTTTTTTTTCAATCAAAAGGAGGTACATCACTGTGAAAAAGGTTAAGAGTCACTGCTCTAAGTAATCCACACTCTTGATATTGTGCGCAAGGTACAACTGGTTTATTAATACTAGGATAACTGCAAAAGATTACCAGGTTCTCTTTCATCCCAAGGCTGAATATTCCGCTCCGGTGGTAGTGGTGAGTTCCTTTCTTGAGGCGCAGGTCTTTGGAAGCTGCCAGGAGCTTGAGGGCCCATTACATTCTCTAGGTTACTCCTGGAAAGCAAAACACAGTTAAAATAACGTTACTTACAATGTAGATATAAAAATAAAAATATTTAAAAAAACTTGAGTTTGTTCTCCGTTTTGGGGTTATCCTACCTTATGACTGGGGGCTCTCGACGCGGTTCCAAGGGGCCTCTTCCCCTTTGGAGAAACGTATCTAGGTCACTCTTGAGAAGGTCAGCCTGTTGTTACAAAAAAAAAAAAAACAATATGGATTTGGGTGTGCTCATTAAATGATCATGAAATTAGAACTCAAAGTGGCCTGCACGTAGAAAGTTTGCATTTGCGGAGGCCATGTCAAAAGCTATGTTTAATTTTTGTGTTTTTTTCCCCTTTCCGTGATTTGCTGATGTGCAGCTCGGGGACACAAACAAAACATACGCCTTTGAAATTTCAGGCGAAATTGTAAATTTATATTTATTAACGTCAGTCAGGTCCTAAATTAGCAAAGTAGCCCTAAGCTATCACACCACCACAAACGAGTGTTGCTCTAGTTCTGAAATATTGTGTCACATTTATGTCCGTTTTATGTCTCACTTTAATTTCAATGTATATAAAATATTATCATCTGAGTCTTAGTGATCATTAAGGGGGTTTCTAAAAAAGCTACAAAATCATTTATTTTTTTGTAGGTACTAAGAAAGTAATTTCCGTCAGAAATTCCATTCTATTCTTGGATCTGATGTGTTAAAAGAATTTTGCCAAGATGTCAGATAACTCAACTTTAACCCCTCTTTTAATCTGTTTACATCCTGCACAAGAAATACATTTTCACCCCATTGGCAGAGATAAAAAACTGCTAATTTTAAGCATTGTTGTTCGTTTGAGTTTAGCGTAAAAAAAAATCCTTTGAAATAACAGTGGATAAGTTCATTCTGTTTTTGGCATTGGACACCTGCACAGGAGATTGCATAGAATGTGTTTTCGTTATTTTGACCAATATGCACTGTTTACATTACATCATTGTCACTGTCGGCTAGTAATGTTACTTTTCTTTGATTTTTCACACCCTTTAGGGTAGATCTGCTTTCTGTAACCTAAGAGACTTAAAAATAAAGCGCTTTGGATTTTGGCATTGAGAGGGTTCTTGTAAAGTCCTGTCCTGTTCTCCTTGCAGTTAAAAAATGTTGATAATTGTCTTTCTTATTCTTTTAGTGTCTTTTTAACTGTAAACTTATAGACTGGAATCAAATATTTTTCTCATTTATTTCTACCAAAATAAGAAAAATAATACTTCAAATTGGTCAAATGATCTGCCAAAGTGGATTTTATTTCAATGTGATTTTCTTTTGTTTTACTTAACGGGTGGTCCTGCTTGGACTGATGATATGACAGGGTGGGACAAGAACTCACCCCGGCCTCCTCACACTGGAAAATAAAAACCTGTGGAAAGGTTTTGCTGCGTTCCCTGGCGACCACCAACAGCAAGGAGTCATAAGCGCAGCTGTCCAACACGGCTTTGGTATGCTGGATGTTGACTAGAGGGACAGCCTCAAACTCTGCCTTTATTAAGAGACACGCTCTGAATATTATTGCAAATCTATGGAAAATGCAGGTCATTACTACAGTTTTTTCCCGCAATATTAGGTGCACTAGAATATAAGGTGCACCTTCATGGTCTTTCGTCAAATATTTATCATACACGAGGCGCACCGGAACTATAAGGCACATGAAACTGTGACTACAGTACGGTAATTGAAAGATACTGTATGCATTTGTGTTGAACCATTCGGCTCGTTGTACATGATCAGTCGTTAAGTGTCACAGACCAAAATTGCAAAATATTGCATGAAATGTAAATCATACCCTGTGGTGGCTGTGAGAGCACTAACACTTTAGCACTAAACCACCAGAGGTACAAGTGACAAATGAGAAAGCATTAAAGTGCATCTCATTATCACACTATTAATACTCACGGTGCCAGACACAGTAATTTGCATAGTGCATTTTGTTCTGTATTCTCAAAGGTTAAACACCCCTCCACTGCCTCCCTTGTGTGGCAATAACGTTGCGGTTTGATTTGTATACATACATAAAGGAACCTGTATTGGATTTTGTTGAAAAAACATTTTGTTTTCCATTCTCTAACATCTGCTGGGGGAGAAGTGGAGAGACTGTTTAACCTATCAGAATGCAATATGCAAACCAGTGTTTTTACGACCGTGAGTAAAAATAGTTCGATAAAGAGATAAGCTCTAATGCCTTATTTGACAAGTATGTCACCTTTTTCACTGGTGGTTTACAGATTGGTTGACGATGCTCTCACTGCCACCACTCGGTTCGATTCCTGTTGCAATTCATGACATGCCAGTTCAGGTCAGCGTAGTATATCAATTGATCAATCATTGCGCAAAAATGCAATACAATAATTACTGGATGCAGCACCAGTATTATCCATCGTCCGTTTTCTGTGGTATACAAGGAGCACAGGGTTAAAATTTCCGACCAAATTTGAGTTTATAGGTGCACTTTATAGTCCAGAATACACAGTAGATAGTACAGACTTTGCTCTCTGTGTCAAGCAGAAGAAGGTAGCCTCCTTGGGCCTCCATGATCATCTCCTGCGGCCACAGGCGACCTTTGGCATTGAGCCTCTTGAGCTTTAACACGCAGTCGTCGGCAGAGGCCAGATGCTGCCCGTCCAGCTCGCAGGTTAGCAGGTGCTACATGCGATCGCAAGCAGAAATGCTGACTTGGGGCAGAGCCCATAACTTCACTCACGCAGCACACATGGTGTTGGCTTTACCTCCACTTTGACATTTAGGGTGTCGGACTCCCGGTTCAGCACCTCCGAGTACTCTTTTCTCTGCACTAGATGCAAAAACAAGACGTGAGAAGTTGTGCCGATGTAAAGTACTGTGTAGTATAGCGTTGTTTCTCGAGCTTTTGTCAGCCAAGGCACACTTTTTCAAAGAAAGTAGAAAATTATAGATTTCGGGTAGCGTCAGACAAAATGAGTTTCCCCCGCATATCGTCTGGCCTCTCCATTAGAGATATTTTAAAAAGCTTGGTCATCTGAAAGGTGCACAATGTAGTGCCACTGTTTCTCTGTAATAAGAGGAGACTTTTGTTGGCTCATAAAACTGATAAGGATGCCTCCCTTGGGAGATGCTCCGGGCATGTATGATCACCAAGAGGCCCTGGGGACCAGCCAGGACATCTTGAGATAGTCTGGGATGAGCTGGACAAAGTGGCTGGGGATGGAGGGGCACCCTGCTGAGGCTGCTCCCACACTAACCTCATTTAGCAGTAAAAAGATGGCCGGATGAAAACATTTAAATTGTCATGGCAGACTATCGTGTAGTTGACGTTATGCTTTTGTTATCTTATTTCAATAGGTATAATTCTGGTTGCAACTGGTCCTCGAGAGCTAGCACAAGGAAATAATTAGGGTAAATTATGGCCTAGTAATTATATATTTAATTTAACTTGTTTGGGTTTCTCTTTTAATCTTGTTAACAATGTTATCAAAGACAATAAACATTATTCTAATTTTAATGCAGGAAAATTATACTCAATAAAAGTATTATCCGTCAATATTTTTTATTTATTTATTTATTAATGAGCCCTCATCGGATAAATATTCTTTTAAATGACATTCTGCTTCTTCCTATTGGATGGAAGAAAGGATACACTTGTGATCTATGTGAGACCAATCCTATATGTAAAAATGAATCCATTTATAAATTCTTGCAAACATGTGCCATATAAATAAATAACTACATATATAAATCGTGTTATACCTAAATTTATGGCATAAATCCCATGGATTCACATACTTTGCATCTTTTCATTTGTCATTTACTAATTTCAGTATTCATTTTGTCACAACCAAATATTATTCAAATAAGGGGGGGGACGGGTCAAACTGGCTGAGCTTTTCACCTATGAGTCTATTCGTTCATCACGGATCAGCAAATAGGAGAAAAGCTGGGGCTCCATATTTGAAAACAATTCTGTTGAGAAAAAATACACAACAAAATAAATGACAAAATTAGTTAAAAAAAAAAAGCGTAAATTAATAAATTGCATTTATATTATGTATTTAGTTATTACATGATTAATTTATTTATACGGCATGTATTAGTAGGTAGGTCCACCTGACAGTTCTGAGGTCCCGGGGGTAAATTCCATGTTCTCCATGTGCCTCCACGGCTTTTTCTGTGCACTCCCACAATCCAAAACCATGCATGGAATGTTGATTGGCGGGTCCAAATTGTCCCTAGGTAAGAGTGAGCGTGTCTCTGTGTGCCCTGCGATTGGCTGGCAAGCAGTTCAGGATGTCCCCTGCCCTCTGCCCAAAGTCAGCTGGGATGGGCCCCCAGTGTCCCCGCAACCCTGGTGTGGATAAACGGTGCAGAAAATGGGTGGATGGATATTTGTTGGTATTTATATATATTTCTACATAAGGCAGGATTAGTCCTAAGTGATGGTTGGAAGACAGCACCAATACTCAAGAGCAGCACGCTTTGGGCAAGTACTTATCAGTTTGTTGTCACCAATTACAGTAAATTGGACAATTTTTTGCAGCACACTAGTGTGCCTTGGCTAACCAGTTGAGAAACATTGTTCTGTGCCGACTTTACTGGACAAGACAAAGCATATCTCAAATATGTTATCATGTGATGTGTCAGCATACTGTATATTGATTTGGCATTCAGTTTGGACATGCTTCTCTGGGAGCTCTGAGGTGAAGATTTCCTGGAATCATCTTGCTGGAAGGCCCACCTGGACTGCGGGAGGAGCTTTTCTGACGGAAAACCCCTGAAACAATTTTGGGGGTACAGAGAATACTATTTTATCGATTGCAATTGAGAGCTTTACAAATAAAGATGACTTGACTGAATTTAAAACAGGTAGCACCCTTGCTCCCACCAAATAATTTCCTAAACAATAGTGGGAAGCAAATACTAAATGTTGACATGCTCTGTGTTAGCAAAAATAAGTTATTGTGCTAGCAAAAGTGGCAGCAGAATTTAATCAAGGCATTGAAATACAGTGATCATTCCTGCCCCACAGCTCTGCTTACCAAAGTGATGAATATACCACAAGATGAACACATCATAAAAATCAGCTGTCAGATTTTTCATAACAAATGTGGAAAAGCACAGAACAGCTCGCACAACGTTCACAATCTTGTTTCTATAGCGATAAAGAAAAAAGTAAGAAGGAAAATTTCGATCAGTTCTCATAAATGCATGTTTTGAATAAGCCCTCACAGAAATGCTGCCTCCAGCCACCAAATACTATTGGATAGCCTCCTGAGAATATCTGGGTAGCTAGTGGAAAAGTTATGAAAATACAATTGCTCAACAGCTATTGTTCGTTGAGATAGTGTAAGAAGTTTGAAAATTGAAAAATGTATAGAAAGTGTTTTAAGTTTGTGGTATCTGTTTAGGAATTAACGTGATCAGTGCATTTACATAGTGTATGTAAGATAAGTCTGTGTGTTTTTAGAATTCCTGGATCAATTATGTATGCTATCGCCCTGTGTCATTTTTCAATGATTATATTTTGGCTAAATAATGAAGTAGTAACAGAACAGTAACATGATTGTAATACCATGAATATATATCTCAGAAAAGCATACCCAACTGTTTGCCTTTTGTACCAATCAATAAATAAAAGCATTCCTCTGCTTCATAAAGGTTGGTGCTCCTTGCTTTAAAATAAAAAAAATAATCTTTCATAAGAATGACACTGACCGAGGTGAGTAAGTAAAAGGACGAGAGTTTCCCAACATTTTCGATCTTATCTTTACTGTGCTTCACTGGGGCTCGATAAACAGCACTCCTACGACGAACCTAGAAAGGAACACATGATTTAGTATCGTTCAGTGTGTCATGTATTACGAAAGAACGAATTTTGTTAATACTGTATATTAGAATAACATCTGCGTTTAAATATTTAGGAAAATTAAAACACGTACAGCAAAAGCTTTACTCGAGTAAAAATCCGTATCTCAATAATGGTGGTATGATTGAATAAAATGTAGTTTTATTAAAAAAAAAAAATCAGGACAATTTATAATCTCAATCTTACATAACTGGATAATGTCCAAAAATCTACTAGAATACTTAAGTTTAATTATGTTAAAAGAGGCAGTATTAGAGAAAGTCAAACTTCCCAAAATTGAATCTTTAAGATTTGTTTCTTTAAATTACACCACCATCATTGACTTTGTTTACCTGTTAGACTTGTTCCTTCAGCATTATTCCTTCGTCAGGATCACGTCTTCCTCACACAGCATGAAAGCAAACTGTTGCCACCGCTTCCTGCTTGTACGCGTTGTGTTCAAAGATCAGCAGGCTTGGTTCCTGTCGGCTAGTTCAGCTGGCCATCACGAGTCCAAAGGTTTCTTAATGCGGATGTTTCCTTGCGGAGCTCCGACGGTTGTCAAGACTTCAGAAAACACTAAGTGTTTGTGTATTTTGTCAGAAGGTAAATTCATGTGTATTTAGTTCGGCGCCTTACCACTGCAAACACCTAAGCAATATCAAAAAATGCTTGTAAAATAAAAATAAAAACGGAAAAAAGCCACAAAGAACAAAAACACTCAGATATTTGAAGTTGATTAAGGACATGTGTTTATTGGATTACCAGCTGTTTTGGAAATACTGTACACACCCATAAAAGAGACCTACTTATAAGGGGGCAAATAGTTTATTCTTTCAAAGAAAAAAAGCACCCGTTTGATCTCGAAATGATGAGGTGGAAGGTCAAGTGGTGCTGAAGACTTGACACTTCAGACTGCAGCTTTGGCCTGGGTGGCCTTGGCCAAAGCCTTCAAGTCGGTGATGCACTTGGCAATACTCTGCTTCTCCTAAAACACAACCATAATAAAAAACTAAATCAAGGACTACCCAGTGTTGCAACCTGATGTCATTTAACAGGTTAGAGGAAAGATTCGAAGAAAATATTCTAATTTGAATTGAATATTCAATTACACCAAGAAAGTGCTAAACACTTCCAGAACTTGAGACAAGCATACGACAAAGGACTAAGTTGGAAGAGAAAAAACATTATTTTACCTGCTGAGGCGTGATGCTGCTTACGACGTTCTTCTCCACCCAGTTGACCATATGCTCCTGAGCCATGCGGCGCTGGAGGTCCTGCAGAGCAATCTGGAAGTCCAGGCGCCTCTTCACCTCATTGGTCACCATGTGTAGCCTTTCTCTGTAGTTAGTCTCCAGAAGCATGGCTACATTGTTCTGAGAAAACAAGGAAACTTTGTTGGGACAAGTCACATCAACTTCAAGACAAAAGCGGTGCAAAAAAAAAAAAAAAAAAAACCCAAACAAGAGCAACTTGTTTTTAGACAATCTGATCTAATATGGGGCAGCACGGCGGAGCAGTGGTTAGCGCGTGTGCGGCAGTTCTGAGATCATGAGATCGAATTTCCAGTGTGGAGTTTGCATGTTCTCCCCGTGCTTGCGTGGGTTTCCTCTGGGCACTCTGGTTTCCTCCAACATTCCAAAAACATGCATGTCAGGTTAATTGGCTGGTCCAATTGTCCCAGGGTGTGAATGAGCGAGCGAATTGTCCGTCCCTTTGTGCCCTGCGACTGACTGGCAACAGGTTTAGGGTGTCCCCTGCCCACTGCCCGAAAATAGCTGGGATGGGCTCCAGAATCCCCGCGACCTTACTGAGGATAAGCGGTGCAGATAATGGATGGATAATTTAATATGGAAGCCAAAATGGATCAAGCACACAATTTTCAAATATCGTCACAGTAGTTACTCCTAATTAGAGGAAAGTTCTTAGGCCTGGGCCTTAACCCAGATCGTAATTTAGGTCAGGCCTAAAATGTCTATCATTAGTTTGGGCTCAGGACAAAGTTCTCTCTCGCTGACTTCTTTTTAAAGTATCCACTCCACTTTGTTCTATGTTTCCTTTTCTTTGTGGAGTATTCACGCAGCGCTGCATGCACGCGGAGTCGGGCAAAAATTAACCTTTCACCCTCCGCCTAAGTCTTCAAAGATAAAATAGGAAAATTCAGTTCATTTCGGCCTGGTTCTTCAAATAAAGTTAATTTGTCGGGCGACTAAATTTTGTAGCTTGTATGCTATTGGCTGGAAGCGGAATTTCCGTTTGACGTAAGCCACATAGAGGAGGAAAGAGGAAGCGGTGCATCTTTTACGGAGACATCAAGGATGAACATTTCTTTGGATTTACTGATCTGGAATTAAACTGATAGTTTGGGAAGCATGTTTTTTATGATAAGAGTTATCCGAGTAATATAACTTTGGAGCAGAAATGCGCATTTTGGCACCAAACTGCTGCGCCAAAGTGTGTTATTCAAGTAAATGTACTGTTACTTCAGAAAAATATTACTCAGGTAAAAGTAGGAATCAGTCACCTAAATAATTGAGTAAAAGTAACTGCATGCTGTGCAGATCATCCATGAAGGAAAAAAAAAAGAAAAAAAAAAACAGCAAGAGAAGCATGGCCCAGCCCGACTTAATGATTGACATTTCAAGCCCGAACAAGGCCTGAATTTCGCACCGGGTTCGGTCCCAAGATCTTACCTATAGTGCCTCTGATTGTTTAGCGACAAGATGAAATTCAACAAAGGTCGGTTCAAATTCTGTAGATGGATGCTTTTTTTTTCTATGGCAACCACCTCTGGGTTTTGGATATTCGAAAAAAGCCATAGTATCAAGTTACCCTTTTCGTGTCGAAGAGCATTGATCGGCCTTCAACACGCCACTGTTCCTTCTTCTCATCCTCGATTGAGTTTGTGAGGCTGGTTATGGCCATGTCCGTCACCTCCTGAATTTTTGACACTTTTTCCTTGGAAGAAGACATTAGAAACGCGACACTTCAAACAATCCACAAAGTTACACTTTTAGATTGAATTTTGAAAAGAATCTAAAACTTCTCCAAAAGGATTTTAGAATGTTTATATTTGCTACAAGGCTTTGCTATCAAATATTTTGTTTATGGTTCAGTTCACGGATCCATTAACCACCTGTGCCGTAGTGGCAACACCTCCTGTGGTGTCTCGGACAAAAAAAACACACAAAAGGTTTGCTTCCCCACATGAAACTGGTTTCCATAAATAGCAGCCTCCTGATTCGACTAAGATACAACACCTTCATCATCTAATTGCCGTTATCACGGTAAATCAGGGTTTACCAACTGTTGAACTGGGAGCTACTTTTTTGAACTGATTGATACGAAGGGTAAGCAGTTTGACATACATTTCTAAAATTATTAGGTAGGGACTGAAAATATGGCAGAATTTGCTGGGAAATTTTAGGTTTGTCAGGTGTGACTATAATAATCACCCTAGGGTTTTAGGGGCACATATGAGTCAATTGGGTACAAACAGTAAAATATTCTGACTAGTTTTAAAGAAAAACTATCGTTATAAACTAAGGTATAACACCTATAACATGAAATAACTTTCAGCAATGTTGCAGAGCCCTAGATTCGCATTTGAATAAAACACTCCCGTTTAAAGTGTAAACCAACCTCAACGAGTTTATCAGCAAAAGCTGCAACATCTGGGCCAAATTTCTTGACACCATACACAACAACGGTGCCAGTGGTAAAAAGGACAAAGGTTTCAGGGTTGATGACGTAAATTTCCTTGGACAGCATGTAGACGATGAGGCCTGTGCCTAGCATGTAGGGTCCTTGATGACAAGAAGGGAATACTTTTAATTTCAAATATCGTCCACTCACAGGAATAGAGCAGGTAAAGACAACGAACCTGTAACTCCTGTTTTGGGGTATAGGAGTTGGAAAAGTTCCTCTGGGAAGAGGCCATGGCGGACTTTGCCACCATACTCTGGTAACGGGGGCACAGGGGCCAGACTTTGAGATGATGTATTCAAGGAGCGAGATGCCTGGACCAGGCTAATAAGAAGAAAAAGAAAAAAAAATTAAGGAGGCAAAACAAAAAGCAGAGAAAAATATGTTTTGGAATTGTAAGCACATACCAAGCTCCGAGGTGGCCCCTGCTTTTCAGGGCATTCGCTGCGAGAGAAAAAAAAGAAAACAACATTGATACTTAATTTGAGTAACTTTCACAATATTCAATTTTCTAAACCACTTAAAACCCCAAAAAGAAATGGCTTATAATGTAATTCTCACATTTAGTCCTCTTTGGACCCTTGTAGAAAAATATACGCTCACCTAAAACTTTAAAATGATCATATAATGAATGTTTTCTTTTATCAAAGATCGGGTGAGAATAACTAATCACGGTTCACGAATTCCTTAACGGCATGGGCCGCCGAACACCAATGAGGACGCCCTGGACAGCTTTCTTTACTGTTGACGGGTCCTGGCCTGCTTTTACAGGGAGTGCAGAATTATTAGGCAAGTTGTATTTTTGAGGATTAATTTTATTATTGAACAACAACCATGTTCTTAATGAACCCAAAAGTCTCATTAATATCAAAGCTGAATATTTTGGAAGTTGGAGTGGGGCTTTTTTAGTTTTAGCTATTTTAGGAGGATATCTGTGTGTGCAGGTGACTATTACTGTGCATAATTATTAGGCAACTTAACAAAAAACAAATGTATACCCATTTCAATTATTTATTTTCATCAGGGAAACCAATATAACAGCTCAACATTCACAAATATACATTTCTGACATTCAAAAACAAAAGAAAAACAAATCAGTGACCAATATAGCCACCTTTCTTTGCAAGGACACTCAAAAGCCTGCCATCCATGGATTCTGTCAGTGCTTTGATCTGTTCACGATCAACATTGCGTGCAGCAGCAACCACAGCCTCCCAGACACTGTTCAGAGAGGTGTACTGTTTTCCCTCCTTGTAAATCTCACATTTGATGAGGGACCACAGGTTCTCTATGGGGTTCAGATCAGGTGAACAAGGAGGCCATGTCATTAGTTTTTCTTCTTTTAGACCCTTTCTTGCCAGCCACGCTGTGGAGTACTTGGATGCGTGTGATGGAGCGTTGTCCTGCATGAAAATCATGTTTTTCTTGAAGGATGCGGACTTCTTCCTGTACCACTGCTTGAAGAAGGTGTCTTCCAGAAACTGGCAGTAGGACTGGGAGTTGAGCTTGAGTCCATCCTCAACCCGAAAAGGCCCCACAAGCTCATCTTTGATGATACCAGCCCATACCAGTACCCCACCTCCACCTTGCTGGCGTCTGAGGCGGACTGGAGCTCTCTGCCCTTTACCGATCCAGCCACGGGCCCATCCATCTGGCCCATCAAGACTCACTCTCATTTCATCAGTCCATAAAACCTTAGAAAAATCCGTCTTGAGATTTTTCTTGGCCCAGTCTTGACGTTTCAGCTTGTGTGTCTTGTTCAGTGGTGGTCGTTTTTCAGCCTTTCTTACCTTGGCCATGTCTCTGAGTATTGCACACCTTGTGCTTTTGGGCACTCCAGTGATGTTGCAGCTCTGAAATATGGCAAAACTGGTGGCAAGTGGCATCTTGGCAGCTGTACGCTTGACTTTTCTCAGTTCACGGGCAGTTATTTTGCGCCTTGGTTTTTCTACACGCTTCTTGCGACCCTGTTGACTATTTTGAATGTAACGCTTGATTGTTCGATGATCACGCTTCAGAAGCTTGGCAATTTTAAGAGTGCTGCATCCCTCTGCAAGATATCTCACTATTTTTGACTTTTCAGAGCCTGTCAAGTCCCTCTTCTGACCCATTTTGCCAAAGGAAAGGAAGTTGCCTAATAATTATGCACACCTGATATAGGGTGTTGATGTCATTAGACCACACCCCTTCTCATTACAGAGATGCACATCACCTGATATGCTTAATTGGTAGTAGGCTTTCGAGCCTATACAGCTTGGAGTAAGACAACATGCATAAAGAGGATGATGTGGTCAAAATACTCATTTGCCTAATAATTCTGCACTCCCTGTAGGTCGCCGCAAAGATGGCACCAGTCCTTTCCCTATTGGTGTCGGCCCAGTTCTTCTTTGGTCTTTCTCTCTTCCTGCCCACTGGCCCATTTCAGATATCCAATATTGATATTAAAAAAAAAAAAAAAAAAGTTATGTTTATATTACTTTTGAATAAATATTCACACAAAAGTCCAGCTTGTTTTTCTAGATTGTGTTACATTGTGATTCAATAGATTGGAAATCATCTTCTAACAAATGGGGAGAGATGGGATCTACCAGGCTGTACTTACCCAAGACACACCACAGGAAATGGTGCCTCTACAACCCTTGTGGTTAAGGGATCCAACCAACCAGTTTTTTAACCTGTTGAGGCACTCAAATCTATGGATCAGTTCACAAATCCCTTAACCTGTTGTATCTTGGGCAACCACAACCTGGCGGCACCCATCCATCTCCAGGCGTTTTTTTTTTTCCCCTGGTAGGGCTTAGCTGCCCCACTGTGAAACATCTTAGATGAGTAGTTGTGGAATATCACAAGGGTCAGGATTACGACACACACAGGTTGGTTGGTCGGATCCCTTAACCACCAGGGTCGTAGGGGCATCATTGCCTGTGGTGTGTCTGTGGCAAGTACAGCCTGGTGGCGCCCATCCCTCTCCAGACCTACATACGCCTTTATAATTCATAGAAATATTTCAAGAAGAACACTAATTAATCAGCTATAGGAATTTGGATTGCCATCATTGTCTTAAAAAAGTTGGTAAGTCATGAAATGAATATGAACAGGTCCTTCATCGTTTAATAGACTTAAATAGTGAGAGGACTTATTTGAAGACATAGACGAAAATGGAAAAACGTAGACACGTGCAAAGAGAGTATAAATATTGTAATTTTTATATTCTATGTGCCGGTTATGGCCGAAAACAAGCAGTTCTTGTTCTGGCTGTCAAGGAAGAAAGGTGACACATACAAAAAAGCATTAAGCCGTCAAGTATCATTTATATTATAAGCTCGTTGGTTATCTATTGACACAACGAATAGAAACTGCACACTGCACAACTCGTCTAATTACAAACAGCAGACAGTGTATGCTTACGATAAGCGTGTTTAGATGACATCCTCGCTCGGGAGGTTAGCTAGCATTAGCTTGCCACTCATTCAATACACGGCCTTCGCGTTAACCTTCAGCTTTATCGAGAGTATATGAGGTCCTAAACCATGAGACGGCCGTTCTGCGTTATCTTAAACTAGTCCAGGAATACAGACCTGAAACGATAGCAAGCCTGGACAGCATGCTTGCTGAATGAAGAGAAAAGTTGTGAGCACCGATTTTCGGGTCTCTTCGTGCCCTTCTGAATGTAACACAGAGCAGCAACTATGGCGGAGAAAACGAGAATTTAGTCTCGCGAGATCATGTGGAACTTGTATTCACTTGTAGTTTCCGTTAGATGTCGCTCTTTGGCCTTTGTTAACAACGTGGCAGAAAAGTCAATTTTCAAGGACAGGCGCCAAAACAGCAAATGAAAGGCTGTTTTATTGTGATTATTTTTTTTACAGAAATTAAAAAAAAACTATTGTAACTGAAAGCACACGTGTATTCCTCAGCTATTGTTTATTGAAAGTTTTTAGTTAACCAGTATGTTGCATTTAAGTGTTTATAATTTTTTGCACAAAACTCAAAGTACAAGATGCTGGTATCAAAGGTACCATTACAGATGTATATGTTACACATTAAGAATTATGTTTATCTTTATTGTAATTGAAAACAACATGGATGGATGAGGAGTGAAGGATGGATGAGGAGCAAAATGTTGAAGAGGATCTACAGAGCAGAAGTCAATGGAAGGAGACCAAGAGAAAGGCCGCGATTGACGTGGATGGACGGTGTTATGAGTGCGCTGCAGGAAAGAGGTCTAAATATACTGCAATCTAGAGTTCTTGTTGGTGATAGGAAAGAGTGGAGAGGTGTTGTAAAAGGATAGTGGGATGTTTGGGCGCGTTCTAAGGGATGGGTGACTCGTATGATGCGGCCGGTGTAAACCAGTGAAAACTGTCGGGCCCTGCTGTTGAACAGAAGAGTGTGCTGTGTCACCCTGACCCGAGTGACATGGCCGCTTTCTTGTGTCCCGTTTCATCTGGAGGGATGAAAGCATGACCAACTTGGGGTGCCGAGGTGTTAAACTTGTTTGGGTGTTTGGGCGTTTGGGTTGACCATGGTCCAAAAATGTCTGTGTGTTTTTTGCTACTTTTCCTTTTATTAAATTTGTTTTTGTTTTTGTATGCGTGTGCTGTCGGTCACCCCTCTTGAAGGATATGACTAGGGTAGATAGATTGGTGGAATTGAAAACAACATGGTGAAAATCGTTTACAACGAGATAGACATGGCACTCCTGGATAAACACGTAACAAAGATTCAAAAGAAAGTGCAACCTGCGGACCAAAACTATTTACAAGGTAGTTCCTGGAGACTGGCCCAAGTGCATCAAAACCATAGTGCAATGAAAAAGTAGGGAAATTACATTGAGCAGAAACATAATTACAAAATAAATTGAGAAATGAGATATCAATACAATTTTTTATACATAAGCAAGATATATATTTTGAGAAATCTTGAGCCCTTGTTTAGGACGGTGATGGTCTACTAGTAATTCCAAGAGCCAAGAAGATTTCCGCAGGTTTGAGAGCGTTCTCCATCCGGGCACCGGTGCTGTGGAATGCTCTTCCCCCTGAGATCTGATCTGCAACCTCAGTGGAAAGGTTTAAATCTAAGCTTAAAACACACTTCTACTCTATAGCATATGAATAACCTATATTTTTTGTTGACAATATCTGTGTATTATTTCTTATTGCAACATCCATTGCAGACTGGTCATCCTGGAATGGGGATTACCACATGTGCGGTCTCTTCTCAAGGTTTCTTCATTTTCCTCATGTTGAGGTTTTTGAGTTTTTCCTTGCCCTCGTGTAGGTTTTAGACCAGGGGATGGTGTAATAATAGTCTGTGGTTTGCAATAACCTGTGCAGCCCTTTGAGACTCTTTGTGATTAAGGGCTATACAAATAAAAATGACTTGACTTGATGGCCCTGGGGAGAAAAACAATCTCCTGCAGTCGGTCAAAGCGGTAGTGTCTGGGGTGAGAGGAGTCACTTATACCAGTAATTGTGTGGCTCTGCTGCGTAATCGGACGCCGGCAATGTAAATGGTAAATGGTCTGCATATATATATATATATATATATATATATATATATATATATATATATATATATATAGCGCTTTTCCAGTCAATGAATACCTCCCAAAGCACTTTACAACGTGCTTCACACTTACCCATTCACACACCCACTCACACACCAATCGGTAGTCAGCCATCTAAGGCGCCTACCTGCTTATTGGGGGCATTAAGGATTCAGTGTCTTGCCCAAGGACACTTCGACATATAACACGGAGAAGCCGGAAATGTCCTCAAGACTTGGCAGAGAGCAGCCAATGATTGTCTGGACTGTGTTGATGACTGTATGTTTTTTCTGTCTGCTGCCGTACTCACAGCATATCACACTGTTACATAGTAAATATGCAAGGGTCCACATTTGTTTAATTGTTCTGTAATTTTTATAGAAAATGTTTGAATAACTAGAAATGGTTTAATAGTTTGCATTTTATAAAGTCAATCATGCTTTTGTCGGATTCAGTGCAAGTATAGAAAGTAAAGTTATAAATATTGGCCTCATTCAGTTGGTAGAAAGAAGAATAGAGTTATAAATATTGGCCTCATTCAGTTGGTAGAAAGAAGAATAGAGTGCATTTTTAACGACAAAAAAAAGAGTCGAAAGTTAGAAAGATTTGCCCCAACGAAAAGCGGTGGCATGTAGGACAAGGGTTTGTCTATCTGTAATCTATGGGCCCTCCCTGCTAATGCTTCAATTTGGCATGAGTGGCTTTTGAGATAGCGGAACATATGACGTTGCAGTCTCTTCTACTTCCTGAAAAAAAGAAGAGTTGTGTGAGAAAGACTACAGAAAAAACTTTGACTACAGTCGGACACATGGAAGATTTCTGATGAGATGCATGAAGACTGTTGCAGTCTGAGGTGGATGGCGTGGTAAGTGGGCTACTAATATATGCATTTAGAAAAAGATTTTCTTTGAATCTGTATTTGCTACATGTTTCACAATTCAACAAACAAGCGGAAATCAGCATAGTTGGTCTGTTTAATCATACATTACCAACACAGTTTTTCATTTGTGACCCATTTCTACACATTTATTCAATATATTTGCTCCTTTAGTCATTGCACACTAGTGTGCCGTGAGACTTGGTCTTGTGTGGCACTAGAAAATGCCTTATTTTATCTTTGTAAACAATGCATGTTACTGATGCTGTTGTCGTTTTTCGCTCTACTCTGAGTTCGTTACGACACGTCTTTTTGGATTATGTAACCATTCAAAATACCAAAAAGTTAGACAGACATTACGAACACAGTATTTACTAATGCCAGCGATTTCAAATTGTCCCTAGGTGTGAATGAGCAAGTGAGTTGTCTGTTTTTGTGTGCCCTGCGACTGGCTGGCAATCAGTTCAGGTTGTCCCCTGCCCAGTGCCCGAAGAGAGCTGGGAAGGGCTCCAGCACCCCCACGACCTTACTGAGGATAAGCGGTGTAAATAATGGATGGATAGTTTATGTTTTTTGGTGTTTTTCTGTGTTAACGTTTAAGTGTTAATTATGTTTTATTTTTTTCCCTTTTGAAGTCATTCATAATAATACATAATAAATAGTAATATATGGATTAAACAACAAAACCAACCTGAAAAGCCATTCCGGAGCTGAAAGAGTAGACTCTTTTTAGTGAGCCACGCCGAAAAAGCAGGCTCTCTAAAAAGAGTTGGAATCCCCATCTCTACAACAGACTATTCAAATTAGATTTTTATTCATTAAAATCACTTTATATTGTTAACTGGTGATTATTATTTTATTATATTGTTTTCTTCATGTGTTGCTGGTGAGAGTCAATAATTACAATTTTCTATTACCCAACTAACTATTCTTTTCTATTCAACTGACTCAAATCCTGCTCAGGAAATTTCAAATTATTTGACATGCAATTTATTTTTGAAGCAACAGAAATGGTTACTTTCCCTGGTAATTCATTACTTTTTCAATCGAGGAATTCAGTTACTTTTTGGAAGAAGTAGTGAAGAACTATAACTCATAACTTTTTCAAAGTAACATGCCCAACACTGTTAGCAGTATATATTTTTTTTTTGGTTTGAACAAATTTATTGACACTAATAACAGAAAAACAATCATGACTATCTCAACAGCAATTAAGCACATTCACAATATTATATTTCAATATGACTTCTTTAACAGCAAGCACAATGTGAGGTTTGAACAACCCTTCTCGAAAATCTTAATAGCAATCAAGCATATTCACAATTGCATTATATAACATCTTTGTTAGTGTCAATAGATCAGTTGAAATGGGCATGACGACATCGGTCTCACAGAAAAAAAAAACAACAACTTTATTTTCTTCCCCGTGCAAAAATAGTTTGAGGCTACGGCGTAAACAATTTGAAATGACCACCAACGTATAACCACGTATTAAATGACAGTTATGTGATTAATTGCAATTTGAGCCAGACGCTTTATGATAGATGTCGACGTTGTGGAATCCATTGATGTTCTCGGGGCTTTTCACGTGACGTGTCTGCGTGCGCTCCGTCTTTGTGTGTGCAGGCATCGGGTTTGTTGACCCGGGCTATGGATGAGCGTTGTCTCCGCGGTCTGCAAGTTCCCCCCGGCCCCGTTCGAGACTTTGATCGCAAAGCTGAGATCAGAGCAGAGAAACACGAGCAGCTCCGAAAACGCACGAACGTGACGTCATGCCGCATCCCCGCTAGAGAGCACCACGCTGCGGAGCACAAACACGCGCTTAAGAACAAGAGGCAAGCGGAATTAATGAGGAGGAGGTCGCTTCGTTTGTTGCCCCCAGGAAGCTCTCGGTTGTCCGGCACCACAACTTGCTATCCTTCTTCTTTTGCTTCTACGTGGCTCGCGTCAGAGTGGATTCATATCGGTGACGGTGGCGGTCCGGACACGGACGACCGCGTGAGTGTCTCTCCGTGTCATCGCTTGACGTCACTAAAGTACTCACGCAGATGTTGCCTACTTTTGTAGTTTTTAAAATAATGACAATAGGTAATGATTAAAGTTCATGCCAAATTCTTAAACGTGCGAAGGGTGAGGACATAGTACATGGATTTTGCAGAAAATCTATATTTCATTGCAGGACCGGCCCAAATCTTCATGGGGCCCTAAGCAAAATTAGATTCGGGGTCCCCTACTACTTGATAATTTTTATACCTACTAGAACTCATTCCATGTTTTACTCCAGGGTTGGGGAAATAAAATTAGCCCCGGGATTGGATTTTGAGAACCGTTTTAGGTGGGCTTCAGAATAGAAACAATATTTATTTACTTGTTCATCCATTGGCACATTGCATCTAGCCAATATAAATGTCTACCACCAGAAACAGATCACAGATTTTCTTTATCATCCTTTTTTGGGGGGGCTGGGCCAATATTCCCTTTAATCTTCCACGGGTCTGAGCGTTCACACAAAGTAGGTGAGCAACGCTTGAAACAACAGCAAGCAACAGCAATCCAGAGTGTGGCAACTAAATCATTATCAAACATGTCCAAGACTTGACATTTTGCTGAGTTTCCGGCAATGCAAAATTATTTTTTACTTTTGAATGAATTGACTAATGTGCTATTGCAAAGGTTGTTCGGCCTACAAACGTCATTTGTTTTTACGATTCTTTCACAAGATTTCCATTTTTTTTCCCTGGTATCTTTTGTCGCATAATACTAACATTTTGGGGGGCTTATTTAGCCGGTTGCACGACACACAACTGTAACTTTAATTACATTTTTTTAAGGGAATGTCACGAGGTGGGATCGGACCAGAACGGAGGCAGGAAGGGAGAACGCAATTGCGTGACGATCAAAATTTTGGAAAAAAAAGTCATCCAAAAACTCCGGGACAAAACAGAACAAAAACATTCTTACACTCAGAATGGTCAAGTACAGGTTTCCTCCGACTCAAACTAAACAGGACAGGGCATAACAGAACAGAAAAGGTGTAATGAGCCAACACCCGCAATACCCACAACCCAACTTTAAGTAGCAGCCGCGCAATTAGCTGAGCTGCTTCAGCTGGTGCCCAGGGGGCGGGGCAGACCGGTCGCCACGGCGACCATGACAGAGCCCCCCCTTTAAGGGACAGCTCCTGAGGTCCCAAAAAGAAAAAATTACTACCTCGCGCCTCGGAATGGTTCGACGCTCTCGATTGGGGCAACCCTGCTCCCTCCTCCGAACACGCAGGAACGGGGAGAGGCAGGCGCCATCTGCGTCGGGCGGATAGGAATCGGCGCTCGGCAGGGGGGGTCCGGCGGGCAAACTGGACAGGCGAAAACAGACAGGCAGAACCGGCGAAAACAGGACAGGTAAACAAGGGAGTCGGACAGGCGGAATCAGGACAGGCAAAACAGGAGAGTCGGACTCAGGACAGGCAGAATCAGAAGAGTCGGACTCAGGACAGGCAGAACCAGAAGAGTCGGACTCTGGACAGGCAGAATCAGGAGAGTCGGGCTCAGGACAGGCAGAATCAGGAGAGTCGGACTCAGGACAGGCAGAATCAGGAGAGTCGGACTCAGGACAGGCAGAATCAGAAGAGGCAAGACAGGACAGGCGGAATCAGAAGAGGCAAGACAGGACAGGCGGAATCAGAACAGGCAAGACAGGACAGGCGGAATCAGAACAGGCAAGACAGGACAGGCGGAATCAGGACTGGCAGGCAGGGGAGTCGGACTGGCAGGCAGGGGAGTCGGACTGGCAGGCCGGGGAGTCGGACAGGCAGGCCGGGAAGTCGAACAGGCAGGCCGGGAAGTCGAACAGGCAGGCCGGGAAGTCGAACAGGCAGGCCGGAGAGTCGAACAGGCAGGCCGGAGAGTCGAACAGGCAGGCCGGGGAGTCGAACAGGCAGGCCGGAGAGTCGAACAGGCAGGTCGGAGAGTCGAACAGGACAGGCAGGGGAGTCGAACAGGACAGGCGAAAACAGGACAGGCGGAGTCGGACTGGCAGGCAGCGGAGTCGGACTGGCAGGCGTCAAATCCTCCCGGGACCCCATTCGAGGCACAGCATTGGCCACGACGGGCGAGGCCGTGGTTCGAACGTGCAGGGAAGGTTACCTCAATGGGTGCTTGCCAAACGGCGTCCTCCAGCTCTCCCCAAATCGCGCTGGGATCGTTCGCTGAGTTCACTTCTGGTTGGCTCATTCTGTCACGAGGTGGGTGACCGGACCAGAACGGAGGCAGGAGGCAGGAAGGGAGAACTCAATTGCGTAGACAATCATAACTTTTATTTAACAAAATAAAAGTCGTCCAAAAACTCCGGGACAAAACAGAACAAAAACATTTTTACACTCAGAATGGTCAAGTAAGGTTTCCTCCGACTCAAACTAAACAGGACAGGGCATAACGGAACAGAAAAGGTGTAATGAGCCAACACCCGCAATACCCACAACCCAACCTTAAGTAGCAGCCACGCAATTAGCTGATCTGCTTCAGCTGGTGCCCAGGGGGCGGGGTAGACCGGTCGCCACGGCGACCATGACAGGGAAGTACAATCTTGGCATCAAGATTGACTTGATATAATTGGAAATTATTTGAATGCAACACAAACTTTTTCTTCGTTTTCCCTGTTTTTTTATAGTCTCATTGTGCTTATTTTTGCCTAGCTTTTACTTTGTTCTTTTTGTTCTCCATTTACTTTTTTCCTCTGTTTCTTTCTTTTCTTTTTTTCTGTTTTTTCCTGAAAGTTTCCTTCTTTTTTTCTCTTTGTTTTTGTTTCTTTTTTCTCAGCGTTTCACTACATTTTCATTTTGGTATTTTTTTATTTTTTGTTCTATTGCCCCCCCCATTCCTTTAATCATTTGTGCATACTTTTACATAATATTTGGTCATGTTGGGATTAAAGAAGAAAAAACAACCCGAAGAGCCGTGTAGGTCCCGAAATAGCTGGTTCCTTTTAACGAGCCGAGCCAAAGAAGCCGGTTCTCGAAAAACTCTACTAACTTTACTCAACTTCGTTCTACTTCGACATTAACTTCAAAATGCTGCATTTATAACTCAGCGTCAGGGGAACCCGTGTATTTTTACCTCCATGCACTGTAACTTTGACTTAATTTGCTTCTTAATTAGCAATCTCGAGCCCTGATTTTTGTGAGCTGGCTAGATTTTCTTGTGCGCGGAAAAGCTCTGGGCAGTGCGCAATTGCACACACGCGCAGCTTAGAGGGAACATTGGGCTGGGCACTTAATGAATAAAAAACATTTCTCATGGGGAATGTCTTACTTTTTAAATGTATTGATTCATCACTGTAATGCTTCCTGGCGTCATTTAAATATCTCCTTCATTAAGTATGCGTTAACTGTGTTCAAAGAGCACTTATGATTTGTTTACCACTGCATTTATCTTATTTTTATCAGAGCTGTTTTGGGCAGAACACATTGGGAGCAGTGTTAGAGAACGAGTCCATGCTTGTCTCTGCTGGGTTTTTTTTTATTTGTTAGTGTAGCATAAAAAAGATAAAGGTAGGAAGAGGCCTGCTTCTAGTAGAGTCCAAACACCAGCCCAAAACCCCCTAAAATATAAATAAAAAGCTTGATCGAGCGTGTCTAAGAAATGCACGTGTTAGCACGAACAACATGAATTAGCGGTCTGAGGCGGAGAACATGACTTTAAGCCAATAGATGTTGGCAGCGAGTAACAAAGTTCCAAATTGCGTACAGCTTCTTTAAGTAAAGAACATACACTGTACATGTGGTATAATCTACAATTACATGGCACATACCTTATGACTTTTTCGCACTTCTTGAAACGTGGATTAAAAACAAAGCACTTGTTCCTTGTTGCTACTCCAGAAGATGCTGAAGATGATGGTAAAAGAGGAGGTCATCAAGGTGGAAAAAAGCGCTTGTGAAAAGGATACAATTGATGGTAAGTGGCCGAATAGTATACTACAGTATAATGTGTTTTGTATCGAAATATTTGTATTTTGTGTTTTTGTCCTTTACCAAGCTGCAAAAAATGTTCGTCAAAAGATGAGAGAAGCAAGTGTCCAGACAGAGTGAGTGTCATTCAAGCCATCTTCAGGCGTCTTCTCTAGAGAAAACTTGCTAGAATGTAGCCCATTTTGACACACTTGTACACAAAGTTGTGTGCTCAATTTTGTTGCTGGAGGAAAGTTAATTTACACTTTAAAAAAAGAATATTAAAAAATCTATACATTAAATTGTTGGTTCACTTTTGCAGGTCAGGCCTTGTGACCATCAAAGAATCAGTGAGTTGACACACTTTTATCAAGTTTTCCAACACAAAACCATGACGGATCTCATTTTTGGATTTTCCAGGACCTTCTACAGTTACAAGATTACATGCAGGTGAGTTTATTTCTTGCAATGTCGTTTTTCAATGTCACTGATGTGATGTTTGCGGTTCACGGATCCCTTAACCGGATGTGTAGTCGGGGCATCAATGAGGACGCAACTCTGGACAGCCTGTTTTGGGGTCGTGGCAAAGTTGGCAACAGCCTATTCCTTAATGTTGTCGGCTCAGTTCATTTTTGGTCTTCATTTCCTCCTGCCCCCTTGGACTGTGCCCTGGAGAATTAATTTGGACAGTCCTGATGATCTTGTGACATGAGCATACCACTAAAGTTTCCGTCTGCGCACAGTTGACAACAGTTCTTTGTAGGTTTCGATGTGTCTTCTGATGGTGTTGCGCAGCGTTTGCAATTGTGCTAAATAGCTGATGCCTAGAAGTTTCTTGTACCATAGCATCTCCATTGCATGGATTTTCTTTTTCAGTTTTGCTGTTAAGAGTCCATGTTTTGCAACCGTATATGAAAATGGAAGTAACAAGCGCTTGCATGAGTCTGATCTTTGATGTCACTGCTATGTCCTTGTCCCTCCAGATGGCTTTAAGTCTGGCAAATGTGCCTGTGGTTTGGCTATGTAAATGATTTAAACGTGATTTTACTTATGATATTACTTTATATTTATTTTACTACCCATCTTGGAGCATATACTGGACTGTCTCAGAAAATTAGAATATTGTGATAAAGTTCTTTATTTTCTGTAATGCAATTAAAAAAATAAAAATGTCATACATTCTGGATTCATTACACATCAACTGAACTATTTCAAGCCTTTTATTATTTGAATATTGCTGATTTTGGCTTACAGCTGAAAAAAACTCAAAAATCCTATCTCAAAATATTAGAATACTTCCTCAGACCAAGTAAAAAAAATAATTTTATAACAGCAAAACTAAATCAAACATTTGAAAATGTCCATTGATGCACTCAGTACTTGGTTGGGAATCCTTTTGCACGGATTACTGCATCAATCCGGCGTGGCATGGAGGCAATCAGCCTGTGGCATTGCTGAGGTGTTATTGATGCCCAGGATGCTTCGATAGCGGCCTTCAGCTCATTTGCATTTGTAGGTCTGGTGTCTTTCATCTTCTTCTTAACTATACCCCACAAATTCTCGATGGGGTTCAGGTCAGGGGAATTAGCAGGCCAATCAAGGACAGTGATGCCATGGTCAGTGCACCAGTTACTGGTGGTTTTGGCACTGTGGGCAGGTGCCAGATCATGCTGGAAAATGAAATACTCATCTCCATAGAGCTTTTCAGCAGATGGAAGCATGTAGTGCTCTAAAATCTCTTGGTACACAGTTGCATTTACTCTGGACTTGATGAAACACAGTGGACCAACACCAGCAGCTGACATGGCTCCCCAAACCATTGCTGACTGTGGGAACTTCACACTGGATTTCAAGCAACTTGGATTTTGCTCTTCTCCAGCCTTTCTCCAGACTCTGGCGCCTTGACTTCCAAATGAAATGCAAAACTTGCTTTCGTCTGAAAAGAGGACTTTGGACCACTCTGCAACTGTCCAGTGCTTCTTCTCCATAGCCCAAGTCAGACGCTTCTTCCGTTGTCTTGAGTTCAGAAGTGGCTTGACCATGGGAATACGGCTATTGTAGCCCATTTCCCGGACACGTCTGTGAACTGTGGCTTTTGATACCTGGACTCCAGCTTTAGCCCACTGTCTTTGAAGCTCCCTCAAATTCTGGTAGCGGCTCTTCTTCACAATTTTGTTAAGGCTGCGGTCATCTCTCTTGGTTGTGCAGCGTTTCCGGCCACATTTTTTCCTTCCAACAGACTTTTTGTGGATATGCTTTGAAACTGCACTCTGTGAACAGCCTGCTCTTTGAGAAATTTCTTTTTGTGTCTTACCCTCCTGATGGAGGGTATCAATGATGGTCCTCTGGACAGCAGTCAGATCAGCAGTGATTTAGTTTACTGAACCAAGCTGAGTGTTTTTAAGGCTCAGGAAACCCTCGCAAGGTGGTTCGAGTTAATTAGATGATTCAGGTGATTAGTTGAATAGCCTACTTGTATACTTTTTCATGATATTCTAATATTTTGAGATAGGATTTTTGAGTTTTCTTAAGCTGTAAGCCAAATTCAGCAATATTAAAATAATAAAAGGCTTGAAATAGTTCAGTTGATGTGTAATGAATCCAGAATGTATGACATTTTTGTTTTTTTAATTGCATTACAGAAAATAAAGAACTTTATCACAATATTCTAATTTTCTGAGACAGTCCAGTATACAGGCACACCTTGATTTTTCATGGAAGTGCAAGATTCCTTTTTCATGTTAAATTGAGCCATGCTGAAGGTAGTGACAGAATGAATGCTGGTGTTCTTTTGGTCTTATTCAGACACCTCCGGACTCATCTTGTGAACTGGCAATGTCATCGGCTAACTTGGGATAGAGTAGAAGCAAAGTGCAGAAAAGTACAACAAACGGTAGTCTTTTAATCAGGCACTGTTTGGTACACAAGAAGTCAGGTAGATAGGCAACAATTGTGATCCAAGCCCAGGCGAGAGTTAGTTTAGTCAAGTCAGGTCGTGTTTATTTGTATAGCCCTTAATCAAAAAGAGTATTAAAGGGCTGCACATACCACAGATAATTGCCAACTACGGACTATTATTACACCATCCCCTGATCTAAAACCTACACGAGGGCAAGGATAAACTCAAACTTCAACATGAGGAACATGGAGAAACCTTGAGAAGGGACCGCACATGAGGTAATCCCCCTTCCAGGATGACCAGGCTGAAATGAATGTTGTAATAATAAATAAACAGATATTGTCAACATAAAATAAAGGTTATTCACATGCAATAGAATAGAAGTGTGCTTTAAGCTTAACATTTCCACTGAGGTTGCAGATCGAATCTCAGGGGGAAAAGCATTCTACAGCACCGGGACCCGAATGGAGAACGCCCTCGAACCTGGGATCACAAGTAGACCAGCATTTTCAGAGCGAAGGCTCCGGACCGGAACATAGGGGGGGAAATTAAATCTGAAAGATATGAGGGAGCGAGTCCATGCATGATTTTGTACACTGTACTACCAACAGAACCTTAAAATCACATCTTAAGCGAACAGGGAGCCAATGCAGGTTAGCTAAATTCGGGGTATTATAATCAAAATTTCTTGACTTAGTTAAAAACCTCGCTGCAGCATTGTGTACCAGCTGAAGGCTCTTGATTTTGGACTTCGGGACACCAGAGAGTAGTGCATTACAGTAATCGAGACGGAAGGTAACAAATGCATGAATTATAATTTCTGCATCCGACTGAGACAGCTGAGGGGGAATTTTATTGTTGTTGTTGCAATGTTGTGGAGACTGAAAAAAGCTGTTCTAGTAATATTCTTAATGTGTGTTTGAAAGGACAGATTGGGGTTAGATGTTCTAGTAAGCCCACACAGTAGAGGTAAGGTAAAAAAATCCAGCCCAATCCGACCCGGCCCGAGGGTATACAAGGCCGAACACGATCATTTGACTTGATTTAAGGGGCCGAGCCCGAAGTAAAGCTGAAGTTTTACTTCGGCGCTGTGCATTATTTGACGCTGAAGTGTGCGTTTCGGCTGAAGTACGCAGCTTGGGGTTTACTTCGGGCCAGAGTCCCTCAAATCAAGTGTACACTTCGAAGTACAGCACCGAAATAAACACTTAGGCGCCATAGTGCGCATTTTGCCGAAGTGCAGCGAAATGAAACTGAACAAAACGGAACCAAAAAGGAAATCATATTCTGCAGATTCCAAACGCAAAAAGTAAAGTATGCAGCCGAAAAGCAGAAAGTTTGTAACGCTTGTAAGCTATTGGCGAGAAGTGAAAATGACGTCTGACAGGTGGAATCAGAGGTGGAAATAGGAAGAAGCGCAACTTCTACTGTGACACAGAGGATGAACATTTCTTTGGATTTTGTGATTTGGTGTTAAACTGATAGTTTGGTAAGTATGGTATTTATGATAAAGTTATCTGAATTATATAACTGCATCCCCAAAGTGTGTCACTCAGGTAAAAGTACTGTTACTTCAGAAAAATATGACTCATGATCCAGAAGGGCTGACAAGGTTCGGTACACTGGAATGACAATAGTTTAAGACAAAGTGCTTGGGACGTGAAATGGAAGACAATGACTTAGCGAGGAACCAAAGGGTCTGTTACTAATAAAGGGAAGAGATGAATCAAGACAAGTGCCACCAATGGTGAGGAGGAAGTTAGCGACTGGCATGGAAAGGGATGTGCGCCACCAGGCTGTACTTTCACAAGACACACCACAGAAAATGGTGCCCCTACAACAGTAGTGGTTAAGGGATCTAACCAAACAACTAAGCAAACAAGTGAATGACCAAGTGACCCAAAAAGGTAAGGTTGAGCAAGAGGCGTGAGAGAGTGACAGAGAGAGACCATACAGAGAAGCAGATCACAGAGTGCAGGATTGTGACAGGCAGCTTAGAGTAGACAAAGCTTTAGAGTTTAGACCATCTAAAAGCAGGTCTATGTTGTGGTGCAGGATGTCTTACATGTTTTTTCTAGATTAAGAAAAAAATCAGAGGGACGGTTCATTTTTGGCTCTACTATACACAATTGATAGTGAGAATTAAAAAAAAAACACTATAAAAATCACAGATCTATATAATACCCACCATTTCTCTCCCCAGGAAGGTCTTTGGAGGGAGCAGGCAATAAAGAACAAAGTGGCAGCGCTGCAGAATTGTTGCGCCCAGCTGCAAAACGCTCTCAACACAATATGGAAAGTAAGCACCATTATTCAGACACTGCAAACATCTCAGAAACGTCGGAAGCGACGGCAGCTGTCACCTCGGGAAGTTCCACCAACAGTGCGGTGTCCCGCCTTCGCTTTTGTTACGTTGTCATAGTGTCGCATTGATTTCAAAAGGTGCAGCGTGACATCCGTTTCCTTGCTCAACCCGCAGGCGCGTTGCAGTGAGGATGTGCTGAGAAGCAAGATAAAGCTTCTGGAGACACAGCTGCAAGCTTGCCTACAGGTAAAGAAATAATATACAGGAATCGGAGCTCCACACCTTCGGTGGACCAAAACCTACAGCGGTTAACAGGCCAAAAACTCTATAAAATGAGGTATCAGTTTCAGTTCAAAGCTACATCTAATCCAATTTGAAACCCCAAAATCGAACTCAGCATTCTCAAGACCAATAGATCACAAGTGGCAAACATAAATCAGCGAGACGTTGGAGGCTAAAATGAGAAGATAACGTAGTAGTCTCCATCTTGACCTCCTAGATTAGGGGTCGTGAAACTTTTTGACTCGAATTGAGTTAAAAAAAAACTATCAAAAGGGCAGGGAAGAAAAGAAGTCGTGATTTTATTTTGTGTACCTACCGATACAATCTCGAATCTGATAGCTCGGCAATACATGAGGGAGAAAGGTAGGAGGCTGATTTTATTTTTGGGCATTTTTCAAAATATTTGTTGGCATTCTTCTCAGGCACATTTTTAGAATAGCGGTTTATGAATAAACAAACATGCAGTCATTTACTTATACATTTTATTGTATATTAATTTTTGTCATCAAACTATTTACCGTAAATTCCGGACTATAAGCCGCTACTTTTTTCCCTAACTTTCAACCCTGCGGCTTATTCAGTTATGCGGCCAATTTATGTAATTTTTCCAACGGCCGCCAGCGGCGCTCGAGTGTTTCTACCATTAACTGCCCTGTCAAAGCTATATTATTATTATTAAAGCTTTGAAAACTCTCTCAGTGTACCATCTTTCTTTGTAAATATGTGTAACCATGTATAATATGTATTTGCAACTGTATATTTTTGTAATGTATTTATTTGTATTTATTTTAGACACTTATTCTGATATGTTTTGCGGGTGAACGAAAAATGAGGGGCGGAACAAATTCGGGGTGCCGAGTTTAAGTGGGGACCGCTAAAGGTGAGGGACAGACAAGGAAAGAAGAGGGGGTAAAAAGTTGGTTAAAGAAAAAGGAGTTGAGTGAGTAAATATGTTCATCTGATATATTTTTCCCACCCTTACCTTTGGAAATATACACTTTTTTCCTTGGATTACTTTCAACAGGACCTGGACTCTGCAGGTCTGCATCAAACCTTAAGTACCGGTATCATTTTCCGTTGATTTTGCCGGCTGTGATTTTTGGACTGTGGACCTTAATGAAGGACAGCAGCGGCCTCAGATCCTCGTGGGATATTACATCAAACAGAAGCTGCAAGCGCTAAATTTGCTTGAGAGATGAACGCTTTCTGACCACGATGGAAAAAACAGATAGAAAAATGGACCCATGTAAAAAGAAAATAAAAAAATCAGGGGTTGTCGTAATGGTGGTTTGTGCAGATTTTTTGTGATTAAGGGCAATGCAAATAAACAAGACTTGACTTACAAAAAAAAAAACATTTATTTTCAATCGCGGGACTTGAAGTCGGGTTTGGGTTAATTTTGTGTTTGTGTTACATGTTTAAATGTGGGCGTATGCGGCTTGTATACAGGTGCGGTTTGTGTACGTACAAAATCGGTTTTCCTCTTAAAATGTGGTGGGTGCGGCTTATAATCAGGTGCACTTTATAGTCCGGAATTTACGGTAATCAAATTGGTTGTAAAATGGGCGGCACGGCGGCTGTGTGGTTAGCGCGCTACCCCACGGTGCAGACGTTCAGGGTTTAAGTCCAGCATCCACAGCCTCCCCATGTGGAGTTTGCATGTTCTCCCCTTGCCTGCGTGGGTTTCCTCCGGGCACTCCGGTTTCCTTCCACATTCCCAAAAACATGCATGTCGTGTTAATTGGCCAGTCCAAGTTGTCCCTAGGAGTGAATGAGCGAGCGAATTGTCTGTCCCCGTGTGCCCCGCGACTGGCTGGCAACCAGTTCAGGGTTTCCCCTGCCTACTGCCTGAAGACAGCTGACATGGGCTCCAGCACCCCCGCGACCCTACTAAGGATAAGCTGTGCAGCATGCATTTTTTTATGTTTATTTATCATCAATCCCTCTACCACATTGTACAATTAATACATTAAAATTATCCTCCTTCTACAAATACCTGGTACTCGTCTGTCTATCTCAATTTTGACATAGCAAAGAAATAGATGCATTATTCTTCTCTGCGCTTCTAAAAACACATGCGTATACTTGCAGAGGTTTCCCAAAGAGACGTCAACAAAATTGGCTCACCAAATGCAGAAGCAGAGAACCATGTTTGAAGAAAACACTCTGAAGGTCACAGAAGAGAAAAATGAGGAATTTAACAAAGCTGTTGAGTTTATGTCTCTGAGGAACCCAGCCATGCAATCCCAGGTATGTAGTTGATCAATTTATTGTTATGGAGACACTTAAGATTAAGGAAAGAAGACATTAATGAATTTTGAAACTGCAAGGAGAGCAGGAGAGGACTGTACACAAACCCTCAAGATTCTAAAATTCCAAACTGTTCGAAAGGTATTAAAGGGACCGTATGTATTATTTAGCACCTCCTGGTGGTAAAAAAAATCCACTCACTGAAAAAAAGAAAAATTGGTTTAAATAATAAGCAAACACAAATGTAATATTATATGAAGATTATTTTTTTTTAAATATATTTATTAGACTTTACATGAGGGTAACCTGGGGGGAGTCGTCCATTTTACTGCTACAACTGCACCAAAACCGTCTTTTTTCTTCTCCTTTTGTTTTTTTTTCTTGTTTTTCTTTTCCTCTTCCTTTTCCTATTCTATTCTATACATTTTACTTCATCCTTTCTTTTTACTTATTTTTTTCCCTTTTTTTCATATGCTCTTTTCCTTTCCTTCTCATTTTCTCTTCTTTTTCTTTCTTTTTTCCTTTGGTACTACATTTTTTTCTCTTTCCTTTTTTCTAACTTTTTCATTTTTCTTTTGCTCATGTTCTTCTCTTTTTTTCCTTTCATTCTTTCTCATTTTATTTTCTTTCCTTTTCTCATGTTTTTCTTTTTCTCTCTTATCATTTTATTTATTTTCATCTATTCTCTTCTTTTCTGTTCTTTTATCTCTTTTGGGGGAAAATGTGGGACAAAAGAAGAAAATTGGTACAGTTTGGTCTCTTTGACTCACCATAGTTTGTATTCTGTTTGTTTTGTAGCTCTCATTTTTGGTTGCATGACACAATTCAGCAACATCTCAGGGTCAAATATTACACACAGCCCCTTTAAATCTCCTAGGTTACGGAAAGCAGATTCACCCTAAAGGGTGTGTTAATCAAAGAACATAAAAATTACTAACCAGTTTTTGATAATGATGTAAAGAGTGCACAGTAGTCAAAAAAGTGAACTACAGTGGGCAATAATAGTCAAAGTAACGATCAACCCTGGCATCCTGTGCAATCTTGTTTGCAGGTGTATATACTATGTTCTTTATTGTAAGAAAACAGAATGAACTCGTGAGTAATAGTGAACGTTAAATAGATTATGTTATAGTTCTATAATTGATCTAACACTGCTATTAAAAACCATGTGTCACCAGGAAGCACTGATTACGGCCAAGGCAGATGTCCTGCGACTTCAGAGCCTTTATGAGGAGCTCAAGCTCACCAGTCAGAAACTCAGACAGGAGCTGGACGTCAGCAGTGAACAAGCTCGCCAGCAAGAAGTGCAGATCGAGGTCGATACACAGAACCCTTGCTGTACACTGTACGGTACCCCAATCTGACATTTCCTTGCGGGTGTGTGTGCAGCTGTCCAGGGCCAGAGAAGCGGTGCTGAATGAGGAACTGGCGACACTGAGATGCGAGAAGAACAAAATGCAGTTCAACAAAAGCATGCACGAGGATTACTATCAATTTATGAAGGGGCATAAGCAAAATTTAGGTCAGAATCAGAATCGACTTAACTGTATTTGATAACATTGTAGTAACCGTTGTTTACAGTTAGATTAGACACAACACTCCAAGATAAACACAAAATAGAGACTTAAAAGAGAAGAATGAAATAACAACCATATCAGGATAAGTAGCTAAAGTAGTGCTTAGAGACTGGCCCAATTGTAACAAAAGTAGCTTCCTCGGTTTTCGCAGTTAACGGGGGCCAGGAAAACTGCAAAATAGTGTAGTGTAGTGTAGAGCAGGTCACAATACAGTATAGAAGACGCTATGATACGAATTGGCCAATCGGCATCGGCGACCTCAAGTTAAGGGGTGCTGATGCGATCTCTTTTTTTCTCGCAAAATAGTCAACCAGCGAAAACTGGAAGGCGAAGTATCAAGAGGTGTCTTCATTGCCTAGAATCCGAGTTTTGGCTGGTTTTGGCTTCTTCTCCCTCTGCCATCTTGTGGCTTTGTTAGCGGCCTGACTATACACGCAGATGCCGGGGTCCATAAGATGTTGTTCGGGATATTGTGCATGTTGTCATCCATCCATCCATTATCTACACTGCTTATCCTCAGTAGGGTTGCTGGGGTGCTGGAGCCCATCCTTGCCATCTCCGGGCAGTGGGCAGGGGACACAGAGACAGACGGCTCACTCCCTCATTCACACCTAGGGACAATTTGGACCGGCCAATTAACCTGACAGGCATGTTTTTGGAATGTGGGAGTAAACCGGAGTGCCAGGAGGAAACCCACGCAGGCATGGGGGGAACATGCAAACTCTGCACGGGGAGTTAGAGCCGAATCGACTTTTCTGTACAAGAACTTGTAAAACATTCCACTGTGCTCAAATATATTTAAACAAAATGCTACACAAAATAAAATCAAAAACTAAAAAACATTTAAGAATTTGTATAAAAATAAACCAATGGATCAGTTAAAAATGAATACATAATTTGCATGGGCTGGAAAAACATTAGAGGGACAGCGTGTTTTATTTGACCACTCGTTGTTTCTGTACTGTGTGGTGCAACTGAAAACAAGTACTACAAATTACAAGGAAGAATACAAAGTGATCAAACTGGACCATTTTTCTTCGCATTTTTGAGCAAGCATTTTGTAAGGTTTTGGGCTTTTTTAGGTACTTGTAGTAACAAGTTGGCGGCTCCCTCTAAGGGGCCGGTCACACAGACATTTGCGGCTGAATCACGGCCAGAAATTTCTGCCTGTGAGGCGGACGCTATTGGACGCTTTGAGATCGCCATACAGACGAGATACAGCGGTGCTTAACACGCAGTCGGAAATTCGGGCGCGGGTGGCAGCGCGAAAAACTTTTGCGTTGCTCAATTCTTCAGAGCGCGGGTACACAGCCTTTCACGAGCGTATCGAGGCTGAACCACGGCCAGAAATCTCTGGCCGTGAAGCAGACACTGTTGGGCGCTGTTGGACGTTTAGAGACCGCCATATAGACGAGATACAGCAGTGCTTTACTCGCGGTCGGAAATTCACACGCGGTTGGCCGCGCGAAAAAGTTTTGAGCTGCTCAAAAGTTTGAGCACGTGTTAAACCGCGTGCTGCACACGTGGTCAACACGAGGTAATGACGCGCAAATGACGCAGAACGACGTGCTCTGGCCGCGGCCAGGGCGTGGTTACACATGGGTAGGACGGGAAATTTTTTTAATCGTGGGTGGAGCATGGTAATAGCATGTTCTGCGCCTGTATCGCTGTGTTATTACGTGAAATTAGCGTGTTACGCGTGTGACAGTCAAACGCCTTTCTCCGCGTATATACAGCGCGATTTGCCGAGCACACGTCAGTTGTGCTCGAGACGTCAAGGGGGTGAACATGGATTCCCGTCAGCGTAGTGACCTCGTCTTAATCCATTTTTATTTCTTGACATTTCTTTTCAAGATAATAAAATAAAAGTGATGCCATAGCTTGAAATCTTGATCTTCACGGGACTGTGTCTTGAGTGGTTATGATTTCTACAGCCCGGTGTTATCCGAGAAATGCATCCCTGCCGAGATTTGCATCCCCTCGCTACTACAACCACTTTTACCTCGTTTTATCTCACTTTTAGGGAATGTAATGGCGAACATATAACCAAAACCACTTCGTCTTGCATTTGTTGGGAATGTAATACAACTTAAACCATTCTTTGTTTTTGTTGTGAACGTAATCGAAAGGTAAATCCTCGCGTGAACGCGCATTCTGCTGCGCTTCCAACAAAAGCGATCGTATTCTATATAAAACGCTTATTAAAACAATAAAGCGAGATAATTATAACAATTGGGAGATCCTAGTCTATATAACGCGTTTATTTAAACAATAAAGTGCGATCGTATTCTACAAAATGCGTTTGTTAACGCGGATGAAAAAGTCAAAAGCGATCGCAGCAGAATGTGCGTTCATGCGAGGGGGTGGGGGTGGGGGGTTGTTGCGTAGGAGTCGGATTTGGGCACAACACCGGCTCGGGAGCTTTCATACCCGTGGTCCACACGAGAAAATGACGCAGAAATGACGCGATGAGGAAGCGGAACAGGCGCCGGCGTCTGTTTTGCGGGCATACCACCGATGAACAGCGGGTTGGCCAATTTTGCGCATTTTCCATCGCGGGCAACCACGGGCAAAAAAAAACGCAAAATTTTAGCCGTGATTCAGCCGCAAACGGCTGTGTGACCGGCTCCTAAGAGAGGCTAATGTTATGTAAAATAAATGCTAATTTTTTGGCCCACCAGTATTTCATTAAATGCTCGTTAATATTATAGTTGATTGTTTTTTCAACACCAGATAGGTGCTTAAAATACACACAAATTAGGGCAGGGGGCCTCGAACTATCTTACCGCAGACTGTTCCATTTGTTTTGAATACAACATCAAATATGCAACTGCTGAAAAAATGATGAAAACCTATACTGGACAGCTTTACAGTTTCTTCTAGAAAATGGGTAAATTCACATCTGATTTATTTCAGAAAGCAGAGTCCAAAGGCAGGACGCGGCTATTCAGTGTATGCCTGCAGAAGATGAAGCCCAGCCAAAGGGGGAATACTACATGGAGGAGCAGCTGCCGCGTATTCAGGAGGAGCTCCGCTTCAAGAAAGAGGAGGTGACAAGGAACACACCACAATCTCTTAGGATTGATCCTGTGTCACATGTCCGATATTGTGTTTCTTGGTCTGTGATTTTTAAAGGCCGTGTTTGCTTTCAAGCATTGCTAGACAGTGTTGGGCGCGTTATTGAAAAAAAGTATTAGTCAAGTCAAGTCTCATTTATTTGTATAGCCTTTCGTCAGAAAATGTCTTAAAGGACTGCATAGGTTACAATAACACCATCCCCTGATCTTAAACCAACATGCGGGCAAGGAAAAACACAACATCAGCACGAGGAAAACAAGAAACCTTGAGAAGGGGCCTCACAAGCAGTAATCCCTCTTCTAGGATGACCAGGGTGCAATAGATTGAGCATTGGGTAACAGTACATAAAACATAGTGAACATCAATAAAAGAAAACAATAGGTAATAGGTTGAAATCTGTCCGGACAGTGCACAATAGCAACGACACCTCGAGCCTGTAACAGTCCATTACTTTAATCAGCTACTGTTACTGGTTATTTTATTTAAAAAGTGATTCTGCAAAAGACTGACACAGTGCTGACAGTAGCGCCTTACTCTGAAAGTAACTAGTTACATCCATCTATCCATTATCTGCACCGCCTATGCTCAGTAGGGTTGCGGGGTGCTGAAGCCCATCCCAGTTATCTTTGGGCAGTGACCAGGGGACACCCTGAACTGATTGACAGCCAGCCGCAGGTAAATAGTTACAAATTACCATATATACTCGCATTGAAGCTGACCCCTTGAAACTGCTTAGAAATAGTCTCATAATAAAAGAAACAGAAGAAAGCATTTAAATCAACCTGAGAAAGAGGTGAAGCCTTCATATTTATTGTGTAATCCTGAGAGTTCAGCTGACAAACACTTAGCTGAGACACTGCATTTCAATTTTGAATATGGGCTTCAAAACACTCGTAGATTTCCTCCGTCATTGCTGAGTATCGTCCAAGCCAGTTTCTTATTTTCCAGGCATGGTGTATTGCAAAAATAATTGTACAACGAAAAAAAAAACAAAATTCAGAACACATTTATGGTTAATTCTGTGTTGACGTTTGATCCATTGATTTCGCGTTCCTGTATAAGCCACACCCCCTTCCCAATATTCTGCCTACCATTTGCTACTGATTCGTGACACACAACCAAACTTTTGCATTTAGGCTGACCCCCCGATTTCAGGATTTTATCTTGTAATACATAGCTCCCAACACTGATGGTAGATGAGTTCAAATGTACAGTATATCTAATATTGCCTTGAGATGCCGCAGACCCATTGAAATGTTATTTGGCCAGTTCAATGCTTTGACTGCAAACGGTATTTTATCACTGCAGTGAACTCTAATTCTCTACTTGCACCTGCCCTCTGTGGCTTCAAATGTAACTGAAGCCTCGGTGTCAAGATAGTCCTGCCATCTGAAACTCCAGGTTATTCGTTCAAATGAGAACGATCACTATAAGAAAAGCTTTTGTTAAAAAACTTGTAATTGAAGTTACTGATTTGAAGGTCCTGCCTGTTATTCCTCTTGAAAAATATATATATATATATTGTGTGCAGTGTGAGGCCCTGCAGACTGAGCTGCACACTATGGAGCAAGAGTTCCAGTCCAGTCAGACTCGACTGTCTCAGCGCAGCCAAGAGCTTGGCCAGCTCGGTCAACATCGCAGCAAAACGGTAACCAGTATGCATTTTGTTTTTAGAGTCCTGCACTTATAAAGTCTGGAAAATAAAACTGTTAAAAAATATATTCCTAAAGCAATATTTTATTACTCTAAATTGACACAATCTCATTATGAAATGGCACACCAAATTGCTTGTACCCACTGAAGAAACATCCACTTTTAGTCACTAAAATAACATTATTATACATCTAGTGGACTAGTGATGCCGTGATATCCAATTATTATACTAAAAAAACAATGAAAACGAAATAGCAATAATAATATTTCAATTGTGGTTAAATGAGAAATAATGTCATTATAAAGGCTAGACAAAATTATTGGACGCTTCAAAATTCAAATTGACTACAGGGATATCTTGAACGCTACCAACAAGACGCTCGCACACCTGCAAATTAGTCCGTTAAGGAAATAATGCTGCAATTGTTAGAATCCCGGCAGACCATCCGCTTCTTCCTCCTTGGTAATGACTTCTAAGTTGTCTTTCTCAATGTCGGAAAGAAACTTTATCATGATGACATCGTTCCACGCTCCCTTAATTCAAACACCCCAGCAATAGGCCCGTTTGCTTCTAACTTGGAAGCTGCGTCATAGAATAGAATAGAATAGAATAGAATAGAATATACCTTTATTGTCATTGTTACAAAATGGGTTAACATATTGTGACAACGAAATTGGGCATGACACTCCAGTTTTACACATTCACAGTGAGGTATGAGCCAAGAAGATAAAGGAACAGAGAAGATAAGGTTATAAAACAAGGGGGATAAGGCTATAGTTATAATTTACATGGTATTTACACAAGAAATGTCGGCATGTGGAATGTTACATACAGTGTTGAAAGTGTCATGAGCCTTATGTTGTGCAATTTGCACGATGAGGGTATGATTACGCTCATAAGTTGTGATCTTCTTTGGCGCATAAATCCACCGGTCTAAATCTTACCTTTCATACTCGAGCGCCGCTGGCGGCCGTTAAAAAAATTACATAAATTGGCCGCATCTCTGAATAAGCCGCAGGGTTGAAAATTTGGGAAAAAAGTAGCGGCTTATAGTCCGGAATTTACGGTAATAACATTAATCACAAATACGGCCATGTTGAAATAATATTTTACATAGACAACAACAAAATAAGTCTTCACCTTGTAAAACCAAGAGAAACAGTGACGTGAAATGGCGCCGCTGAAGACGAAATTAAAACAAGGGGTCTTGACTGGGAAAAAATAAAGTCACCTGATTTATTTGCAAAAGGAAAATCAAAACAATCGACTGTGAAAGCGCGCCCCCCATTGGCTTTAAAAAAACACCAAAGTGAAAGTTCAGCTTTAAATGGTAAATGGTAAATGGTCTGCATTTATATACTGTAGAGCTTTTCAAGTCAATGAAGACCTCTCAAAGCGCCTTACAATGTGCTTCACACTTACCCATTCACACACACACTCATACACCAATAGCGGCCATGCAGCCAAGCAAGGCGCCGACCTGCTTATTGGAGGCAGTAGGGATTTAGTGTCTTGCCCAAGGACACTTCAACATTTTAAATGCACACTTTCATAAAAGCACGTTTTTCTCACTAGCTTGGTTGGAAACAAGTATTTAAAAAAAAAAAAGCGATATTCAACTGTTGTTCACCACACAAGGGTAAAAGATAGAGGCATCCTTTTTTTATTAAAAAAAAAAATAGATGAGGCTTCCAGCTTTCTTTTGAAATGCCCTTTGCTTATTTAAGCTACAGAGCATCATTTTCTGTAGGTCTTCAAAAATAAATCAAAATATGCTGGCACCGAAACTTCCTATTTCAGAGAAATGGTTGGCACTAAATAAGTTAAGGACTCCTATGCCCTCTGGCAGACGTTTCACAGTCCTTAAAAACAAAGACTAACAGGCTCAGAGACTGTTTCTTTCCCTAAGCAATCACCACCGAAGCGCAAAAAACTGTAAAAAAAAATATCTTGGGAATTGTTCAGAAAAATGTATCTCCATATTATGTTTTCCACTTTGCACGATGTTGCTTCTAATGTCATTTCAATATTTGATTGCACTATTTTATGATGCACTTACAACTTAGGTACTACCTTATACATATATACGTATATATATATATATATATATATATATACGTATATATATATATATATATATATATATATATATATATATATATATACACACACAGTGGAACCTCGGTTCTCGACCATAATCCGTTCCAGAACCCTGTTCGAAAACCGATTTGTTCGATCACCGAAAATCGTTTTTCCCATTAAAAGTAATGTAAGATCGTTTTTTTTTTTTTAACTTTTTATTTCTCACACCCATTTTTGACAGAGGTTTGATTCCCCCATCTTACATCAACACAAAATATATACACTTGACACACTCATAAATAACAGAAGGAACAACAAAGAACAAAAAATGTTATTAATAGAAAATAAGAATAAATGCTCATACAATAAATCCATACAAAAAGAAATATATATATATATATATATATAAATTAATACATCAAAATATACACCCAAAAAAACAAAAACAAAAAAACAAAAAAAAACAACAAAAAAAAAAAAAAAAAAAAAAAAAAAAAACACATAATAATTAGGGGGAGGTGTTTAGACATCAAGTAAAATTTGTGTGATAGGCTTCCATCTTTTCTCAAATTGGTCAAGTTTCAGTTGAAGTCTTGCAGTGATTTTTTCCATAATGTACATTTGTTTTAATTTGTCTCTCCATTGTTTTATGTCAGGCGGTTGTGGTTTCAGCCAGGACACTGTGATCATTTTCTTTGCTACCAGAAGCATTACCCTTAGTATATATTTCTGTTGACCAGATAGTAATTCTTCTGGCAAAATTCCTATTATGTAAGCCTTTGGGTCCAACCGCAACTCCCAGCCAGTGATTAATTTTATTTCTCTCTGGATACTTCTCCAAAAATTTGATATTACAGGGCAATTCCAGAAAATATGCGTAAAGTCTCCGACCCCCCCACAGTTACGCCAACATAGATTCGAGGTATTTTTATACTTTGAAGTGATAGAGGGTGTATAGAAGAATCGCATTTTTACTTTCCATTCAAACTCCCTCCATGTCGGGCTGTTGGTTATTTTGTGTCCCTCTTTCAATGTTTTTTCCCATTCGTTGTCTTTTATCGCTACATTAGTTTCTTGTTCCCATTTTTCCTTAACTGCCATGTCCTCATTACTGAGGTCCATTCTCAGGGCTTTATATAGTTTTGATATAACCCCCTTTATTGATTGTCCTTTTGTATACGATATTAATAATTGCTCTACCTTAGTCGGCTCCTTACATATTTTCCCCCATTCCTCGTGTTTCTGGAGGTAATGTCTTAGTTGCAAATATTTGTAGAAATCATTTCTGGGTAGGTCAAATTCTTGTTGGAGTTGTTCAAATGATTTCATTGCCTGTGCTTCCAATACTTGGGTAATCAACATCAGTCCTTTTTGGGCCCATTTTTGAAACCCTACCTCCATAACCCCAGGTTTAAAGTCTGGATTTTTCGCTATTTTGGTAGCCCTATTCACAGATCTTGATATTTTTAATTTTTTTTGTATTGTTGACCAAGTTTTAATAGTTCCCTTAATCCATTCATTCTGGATTTTTAATTTATTCCACCTCGTGACTGATATGTATGGTAACGATTCCACAGGCATATTTGGACAAGATCGCTGCTCCATGTCCACCCATATCGTATCTTTGTCTGTAGTAATCCACAAGATGAGTGCTTTAATTTGAGCTGCCCAATAGTAATATTTAATATTGGGTAGGTCTAGGCCCCCCTTTTCTTTAGGAGCTAACAGGGTTTTGTATTTTATTCTAGGTTTCTTGTTTTGCCAAAGGAATTTTGCTATCAACTTATTTAACATTTTAAATGTGGATGCCGGGATCAGAATTGGAAGGGATTGAAACAGAAATAATAGTCTTGGTAATATGTTCATTCTGATTGTTTCTATCCTGCCGATAAGACTTAAGGGCAAAATTTCCCATTTTTCCAAATCTTTCCTTATTTCTTTTATCAACATTCCATAATTTGCATCAAACAGCTGTGTGGTATGTGGTGTAATGGTCACCCCCAAATATTTAAACCCTTTATTTGTCCATTTAAAATCAAATCTTTCACTCACATCTGTTGGACATTTTCCTGATATCATCATTGCTATTGATTTGCTCTCATTATTTGAATACCCAGCTACTTCTCCATATATTTTAAGGCTCTCCAACAGTGGTGGTATTGATAACGAAGGTTCCTCCAGCATTACCAACAGGTCGTCTGCAAACAATGATATTTTATGTTCTGTTCCTCCTTCATCCAATATCCCCCTTATTTGCTCATTTTGTCTAATTGATTCTGCGAGTGGTTCTATGCTTATTGCAAACAAGAGTGGGCTTAAACAATCCCCTTGCCGGACTCCTCTTTTGATTTCAAAGAAATCTGAACAGTGACCATTTACTCTAAGGCGAGATTTAGGATTTTTATAGATTATTTTCACCCATTCAACAAATATTGGAGGGAAGCCAAAGGCTATAAGTGATTGATGTAAGAAGCTCCATTTCACCCCATCGAAAGCTTTTTGTGCATCCAAGCTCAGTAACATCGAGGGTTGGGTCTTAGATTTTGTGCTCGTAATTATGTTTAGTATCCTCCTAATATTGTTTGCACCCTGCCTTCCCGGAATAAACCCTGTTTGATCATTTCTAATTAATTTCGCTATAAATTTCTGCATTCTTTTTGCAAGTATGCTTGTAAGAATTTTTAGATCATTACAAAGTAAACTAACTGGTCTATAGCTTTCACACAATATTGGGTCTTTTCCTTCTTTGTGCAGGACTGTTATGATGGCTTCCGACCATGCTTTGGGGGGATCTCCTTTTGTTAGAGAATAGTTAAATACTTTCTGCAGTACTGGTATTAATTCTTCCTTAAAGCTTTTGTAGAACACCCCCGGGAATCCGTCCGTTCCTGGTGATTTATTTATTTTTAAGTTATTTATTGTGTCTTGTATTTCCTGTTTTGTAATGGGGCGAATAATTTCTAATGTATCCCCTCCTGTTAGTGTCGGTAAATGTAGTTTTCCTAAAAAGTTTTGTGCCGTGTAGCTATCTAAGTCATTTTCTGAGTCCTTGTATAATTCTTTATAATAATCTGCAAATGCTTCTGCTATACCTTTGGGTTTTACTAAACATTGTTTAGAGATAGGATGTTTTATTTGTGATATAATTCTATCTGTTTGGGCCTTTTTAAGTTGGAAGGCGAGCAGTCGACTGGCTCTATTGCCCATTTCATAGTATCTCTGGTTCACAAAGCGCAGAGCCCCTTCTGCTTTATTTGTCAAAAGTTCATCTAATTTGCTTCTGGTTATTTTTAATACCTGTAATCTGGATTCACTTGGTGTTTTTTTATGTTCTTCTTCTAGTTCCTTAATCTTATCCTCCAATTCCTTCTGATCCTTTAAGCGTATTCGTTTCAGCCGGGACGATATTTCAATTAATTTCCCCCTTATTACAGCTTTCCCTCCTTCCCATAATATTGATGGAGAAACCTCATTGTTGTCATTGATTTGGAAATATTCTTTTATACACCGTTTTATTTCCTGTACTACGTTTTTATCTGAGAGGAGAGATACATTCATCCTCCAATACCTAAAATGGGGTTCATTGTCTAAACTTAGTTTCAAAGTAATTGGAGAATGGTCACTTATAGTAATATTCTCTATACCACACTCTACTACTGTATGCATATGTTGTCTTGAAATGTAAAAGTAATCAATTCTCGAATAGCTGCCATGCGGGTTTGAATAGAAAGTATAGTCTTTAGTTTGGGGATTCTTCTCTCTCCATGGATCTATCAATCCCAATTCTTTAGTTATGTTATTCAACATCCTCGACCTCTTTGTGTTTGTTCCATGTACTGAAGGATACTTGTCCACTTTGCAATTCTGTACAGTGTTAAAGTCACCTCCTATAAGTAACATTCCCTTCGCACAGTTGGTTATTACTTTAGCTAATACTTGAAAAAATGTCCCCTTTTCCTCAACTGGTGCATAAACATTCATTATTGATATTTCCCAACCGGCCATTGACCCTATAATCATTATATATCGCCCCAGATTGTCCTTCACTTCTTTTTCGACTTTAAACGCCACCCCTTTTCCAAGTAAAATTGCTACTCCCCTCCTTTTACCATAGGATGCGTAGAACACCTGGTTCACCCATTCTCTTTTTAGCTTCTTATGTTCAATCTCGGTCAAATGTGTCTCTTGTAATAAGGCTATTGAGCTCTGCAATGTCTTGAGTTGATTCAATATCTTCTTTCTCTTGATGGGGTGGTTTAGCCCATGTACATTATATGAAACAATATTTAGATTGCTCATGCTTTGTATTGAGTCTCACTGATTTTTGAAGCATACAGAAACACTACATTAATTACTAACACCTCCATTGACAAAACAAACCAAATTACTAACAAACATATTGACAAGCACACATAATTTCTCACCAAAAAGAAAAAAAACACACCCAAAAAACAAAAACCCATGTCTTCCAAGAGTCCAATTGGAGAGTTGTGGCTACCCTCCTGGAAATATGCACTCAGTGCGTGAACAACTTTTGTACCGTCGTCCATAGTTATAACTAACTAAATATTTTAAAGTAGCTCTATGCCAATATAAATACATACATTGTTTTGATTTAAAGATAATAATTTTACTTGGTATTTTACTTACTTCTAACTTATTGAATTTATAATAGAAAGGGCAGATATGGTCCTTACTCTTTCTCCCCAAATCCGAATATGGCTTCGTTTTGCTCCATAGGAGCTTGTAAGTCACCTTCTATGATGGGGCTGTTCCCTTGTCTTTCTCTCGATTCCGGTCACTGTGGTCCAAATGTTCTTTGACAACATCTTTTGCAGTGTCTCCGTGTTGTCCTCTTCCACTTCGATCCCCATTTCTTTTAGCAATGTTGCTGCCTCCATCAGTGTAGAGAATGTTCTTATTCCTGTGTCCAAAAACATCTTCAGCTGGGCGGGATATGGTGATTGTGCCTTTACGTTCTTTTCCTTTAACTTTTTGATAACGTCCCTTACTTGTTTCCTCTTTTTTTGGATTTCTGTGGTGTAATCTTGGTTGAAGTAAACGGTCTTGCCTTCGTACGTTGTCTTCTGCTTCCATGCTTCTTTCATTACGGATTCTTTCACTATGTAGTCGGTGAAACGTACGATAATTGCCCGTGGCAGTGCTTTACCTTGAAACTTGTTCCCCAGTGAGCGGTGTGCCCTCTCAATGCGCACATCCATATGTTCGGTTGTCGGAATGTTCGATTTAATAAAGTTTGTTATGAAGCCGATTGTGTCGTTTCTTTCGGCACCCTCAGGAATCCCATGTATCCTTATGTTGTTCCGCCGTGATCTCGACTCCAAGTCCTCACACTTTGTTGCTAGTTTGGCAGTTTGTTGGAGCAAGGAGAATGTTAATTGTTCTAGTTTTGACGTTCGCTCTTCCGTGTTAGCATGTAGCTCCTCCATGCTTTCCACCCTCCGCTCCAGCAACCCAGTGCGCTCCAGAAGTTCTTCGATGCTTTTTTCCAGTCTTGTCATCGAAATCTTGTTCTCCCGGGCTGCTTCCGTGTGTTCTTGCCGTAATTTACGGATTTCATGGAGGATGGCCGAATCACGTCCTTCGTCAACCGATGACATTCCTTCTGCTCCCTCGATCTTTTTCTCCTTAGCGCCCTTTTCCTCAACAAGTTTCCCCTTCTTGACCATGTTTTGTTGAAGAATTTCTCATAAATATGGGTCACAATTTGTACCCTTTCTGTCTTTTCTCCAAGTAAGTATTACATTACTCTTTAGTGATTTTTGTCAGAGCTACTTTCCTTGCTGCCGTCTACCTCATTGCGCCACCGGAAGTCGTAAGATCGTTTTAATCCGTTCCAACACCCTGAATGTTTACCATGAACGTAAACATGAAGCTAACCCAGGCTAATCGTACGTTCGCGTTAGCGTAATCTTCCGTACGAAAGATTACGCTAACATGAACGTGTACAACTAAAAAAATCAGGTCGTTTACACGTCATTTAGCACCCGGGTCTCCACAAAAAGTGGTGAGTGATTAAAGGATAAAGAAAAGAATTATGAATAGGATTTCTTACCTTTGTGGTGCTCAGCAGAATCCATGCTGTATGTATTGCAAGATCGGAAACTCGCACACCTTCTTCATATTTTGCTATTATTTCTTTCTTAAATGCTATAGTTGTACACACTACCCTTCTTTTTTCACCTGTAGCAACTTTGCTGCTTGCACCGACCTTTTTCCAAGGCATAATTAGGGGTTAAAACACTCGGTTCACCGATATTCAAAACGAAAGCGAAAAGAAGTGCGCGCGCACGTCATAACAGTTCTTCACGAGGGGTGGGGGCAATCTACACCCGTACGCCGCTCAGCATCGCACCCTAGCGTACCGGCGTTCGAACTCCGATTTTTTTGAACGAAAAGCGAAGCAAGAATTTCTCTAAAATTTTGGTCGAGAACCGATTTGTTCGAACTGAGAGGCGTTCGAAAACAGAGGTTCCACTGTATATATATATATATATATATATATATATATATATATATATATATATATATATATTGCTTTTTCATTCTAATATCTTTTTTAATCTATAATTGTTTTTGTATTACACGTTCATCCAGGAGTACCACATTAAATCTCGCAGTAAACAATTGGACACTATGTTGTAATCAATGACAATAAAGACAATTTAATCACATGCCTGTCAACCTCCAAGGCTCCATGCCCTTACAAACTGTCGTATTTTCCCTTACAAAATACAAAATAATATTATTTATTATATTTTTTTTCAAACGTGTTTATTTATGTAGTTTAACATGTTATATTGTACATGTGTTTTGTTATATCATTCTGTACATATTCTTAATAATAAAAATAAAGTTGTCACGAAACGGAACGGGTCTGTCATGAAACGGGTCGGGAATCAGGAAATTGAACTCATTTGCGTAGACGATCTGTCACTTTAATTGAGAAAGAAAAGTTGTCCAACACACAAACGGACCAAAAACGAAACAAAGCAGGCTCAAAGGCAAGGAAAATTACAATTTAGTCATTACTCAGATCAAACAGGCATGAACAGGTTTTCAACAAGGGTAAACAATGATCTGGCAAAGGGCAGTTCCAAAGGGAACGTTTAAGTACCCATAGGAGTAATCAGGAAATGCAGGTCAGCCGGGGCCATGACAACCGTGCAGTACATGACATAAGTAAAAAAATCAAGAACAAGTGTTATCAGCGTGACTAAAATATCTATTAATTAGACTATAAATTTAAATTTGTAAATAAATATATTTTTGGGAGGAAAAAATGTTGGCATTTCTAGTTTGTAAACCAAACCACAATATCAACCATTGATGCTTGTATCTTAAATTTCAAACAGACTATTTAACAAGGACAGAAAATACAAACCTTTGCAGCCTTGTGACTGGGAAACATGTTTTTCATATAAGCCTTGTGAAGTGATCGGCAACTGTCGGAGGTATGTTGTGCTTTGCGATGAAATGGCAAAAAATCACTTCTGTAGTTCTTGTGTAGTCGTCCGGTGTAGTGCCTAATTTCGACTCCACTGCAAAATACTCCCCCCTCGCGTGAACGCGGATTCTTCTGCGCTTCCGACAATAGTTTTATTGTTTTAACAAGCTTATTATATAGAATAAGATCGCTATTGTCGGAAGCGCAGCAGAATGCGCGTTCACGCGAGGGGGGAAGGATTTTGCAGGGGAGTCAAAATTAGGCACTACAGCGGCAGACGCTTGCGCACAGTAGCATCAAACGCTCGCTTTGTTTGCAACGAAAAAAACGATACCGAGATAGAGGCTACCGCGGCGAACTCGTTTGACTTGATTGATTTGCGGTTTCGTGATAGTCGGTGTATACCGGATGGTACTGATGAAGATAAGACCAATTTGATAGATAGATAGATAGAAGATAGGTCGAGAAATCGTCTCATACGTGTTCAAAGAATGCAGGAATTTAAATTTTTTATTGATACAACAATTTCAACGAGAAACTCAGCAAATCTCAGATATGCGTGGGTCTTTATAGTTTCAACATAGCACGTGTACCCAGTTTGGCCCCGTCCTTTTCACGCTACACCCTTTCACGTGTACATGCCCAGGGTTCCGTCCTTATTTGGAAGTATTTTTAAGTTTATGCCAGTTTATGTCACCTTGCCCTTTGCCGTTATCTCTTGTCCTCCCTTAAGGAGGATTGTTTATACTAATTCGTCCGCCGAGACCTTCTTGAGATGTAAGCAACATTTCTCCCAACTGTACGCTAGTCTTTCTACATGGCAGCAAGTCTCCTGAACAAATATATACAAATCTATTCTACAAATGCAAGTTTATATTCTACAACAGTACCCGTAATTGACAAATTTGCCTTTATTTATTACAGATTTTCTTGTACGTCGTACACGTCTTAAAATGCATAGTAAACGTACTTTGTACGGCAAAAACGTACAGGTTGACAGGTATGTAATCAAATAAGATTAAAAATGAGAGTATCGTCATGATTACTCATTACACTCACCTGTGCCTGCTCGTTTGGCGCCAGCTGCTGCTGGTTACCTGATTGGTTCCCCATCCTACTTAAGCTCAGTCCTTTCACTCGCCGGTTGTCAGTCCGTCAGCGAACCTCTGTTTTCACAAGGCAAGCATTTTTGACTCTTGACTCCAGGAGGTCCCGTTTTGTCACCCGTTTTCCACTCGTCCATTCCTGATTTCCCCGTTTGTCTCCTGCTACGACCTTTTTTTTTGACCCCGACCACGTTTTGATCTCCTGTCTCGGCTAACGACCCGTTTTTTTTTTTTTTTACCCCGACCACGTTCTGATCTCCCGTCCCGGTTAACGACCGGTTTTTCCGTCTAACTCCTGCTCCGGCAGATCCATTTCCGCATTCGGAACACGCTCCGATCCTGTGAGCGGCTTGCTTCCCGCGTCCAGCAAGCACCGGACCGCTGGCACTGCCTTACCTATATATTTCAATAAACTTGTGAGTAACGTTTAAACTTGTGAGTAACGTTACGCATCTGCGTCCTACTTCTGTTCTGGTGGTGACAAGTATAACAGTGGCCTATTCTGTAGGGCTTGAGTCCTACACTAAATCTTATTGTGGTAAGAGCAGCAAAAAAGCACAACCAAAAACCCTAAGAAAGAATTTGCTCGAAAATAGTGAGTTTTAAAAGCTGCTTGAATAGGGTGTCTGTTGAGTATGAATTTAAAAGCAGCATCAAATTTTCTTACTCGTGATATTAAGTATACTCGCCTTTCTCCTTTTTAACCTCTTTTGTGCAGACATGGAGTGTGGCCCGATGGGCAGTGTGCTTGTTCCTTGTCCTCCTGCTGTTGTTGCTGCTGTGGGCTGTGACCGGAGTCGCCATATTGGAGGCGTGGCAACCACTTTTTGGAGATGAACTTCAAGACTTCTACTTGGACATCGGAAGACGAATCGAGAATTACTTCATGCAGAGGGCCTCCTCTACGCGCTCGGGCTGTTTCAGGCCGGTGTGACCAAGTCACATTTGGAGTATTATCATTTCTGCCTTGGCTTTTTAATTGTGACCCATTTGAGAGGTTTATAGCTATTTAGTTATATTTTCTATGATTTTAAAGGATGTGTTATTGAAACATTATTTGTACAAATAAACATTATTTTCCCCTTCCATTTGATCTCAGTGATCTCTATTACGAAAAATAAAAAAAATAATACTACAGTAAAACTATAATAAAGAAATATTATTACAGAAATACTACAAAAACACTGCCACAAAAATACTACCATAGTAATACTCTAATACAGAAATACTATTACAGAAATACTACAAAATACTACTACAGTTATACTATAATACATAAAAACTACTACAGAAATACTTAACTACTAGAGAAATAATATAAAAATATATCTCCGGTAATAATGGAATAGAATGGAATAGAATAGAATAGAATAGAATAGAATAGAATAGAATAGAATAGAATAGAATAGAATAGTCTCTATTTTTTTTTATATCAACGTTGCAAAACATTGTATGCAAAAAGATTAGACATGCCACTCCTGGGTAAAACATGTTATAAATACTTTGAAAAAACTATCCGGATAAATAGGCAAAACCATAAATATATCTACAGTAATACTACAAAAATACTTCAGAAATACTGGAAAAAAAAAACTACTACGAAAATACTACACAACTAAATATCAAAATTAGTGCTTAAAACAAGGACCTAATGTATTGTTTTGCTTTAATTGTGGACGTTCTGAAAACAATTCGATGAAAGTAATCCCATCTGTCCATCCATTATCTGCGCCGCTTATTCTCAGTAGGGTCGCGGGGGCGATAGGGCCCATCCCAGCTATCTGCGGGCAGTGGGCAGGGGACACCCTGAACTGCTTGCCGGCCAGTTGAAGAGCACACAGACATACAACTCACTCCCTTATTCACACCAAAGGACAATTTGCACCGGTCAATTAACCTAACATGCATGTTTTTGGAATGTGGGAGGAAACTGGAGTGCCCGGAGGAAACGCAGGCAAGCACAGGAAGTCTGATAGCTGGATTTGTACCCATGACCTCAGAACTGATCCCATGACACTCAACCGCTGTGCCGCCCCTAAAACTAATCCCGTTCAAGGCAAATATTTAAAACAAAACAGAACATGTAGATGCCTGCATGATATATTTATTCATTAATGAGAAAAATTGGATAGCTCTCTAGGACTGGCCTCCTTGGACAACTTTTTTGACTCCCAAAATTTGCCCACTGGTAGTCTGGCACGATATCTGTCGGACCTGCACTCAAACCTTCCGGGTCAAAATGTATTCAGGTTCCTCTTGCACAGAAAGCTCATGGGAAAAAACAAGCTTATTGTCTCATTGCACTGAAACCAAATTTTCTAAAAAGCGACAAAGCATTCAAAGGTGAATTGTTTGGGGTCACGTGGGCATTTTCAATTGTCACTGGCGAGCTCTCACACTTCCAGATGAAGCTCTATTATCATCTGGCACACTGACACAGCACATCCAGTGCACAAACCTGCAATCCACCTGCACCTTCCCTGTCACTGCATTTGTGGATGCCACCTTTGCTGGATGTAAGAGGAATCACTCTGCCCTTAAGAAGGGAATCGTGGCAATTTTCCCTACATGGTTGGGCGAACATACGTCTATGAGATGAGGAATGTGGTCCCAATGTGTGTTGTGGGGCTGTGCGTTTTAAACGCGGCCTTTTCGGTCAAAATCTGCGCTTTTAACGTTCAGAGCTTTGGAGAATCCAAAGCAAACAATAAGGAAGTGATGGGGATTCTACTAAAGGTAGGCTATAAAACTTCACCGCGAGAATTTCTCAGTGGATCTTTGACAGCTGAACATGATCTCCCCAAGATTCTTTCCCGATGTGACCTGTGCCTCGTTCAGGAGGTCCGAGACTTGAAAGGACGAGCGATACAAACTTTGGTCAAAGATCTGAACAGGTTGGTCAACTCGAAAATCCTTTGGATAAAAAAACTCAACGACATTCCAGCGAATAATTAACACTTCATTAATAGGATCAAATTCATTCAACTTTCTGGGTTGTTTTGTATCAAACAGAACAATATTTAGAATGGCTACAAATAAGTGATAAGATTTTGGGAGCCTTAGAGGGACAGTGTGTATTATTGAATAGCTCTTAGAGGTAAAAAGGAATCATTAGAAAAAAACTTTACTTTTTCATATTATTCGTACCAAAGCACTCGATCCGAGTAAAGCACGATTAACCCAATGCTTGTTTTATTTATATTTTAAGCTATTAAAGCCTTTGTGATTAAATTACTGAACAAACGTGACTCCTTGCATATGTATTTAATCAAATGTCAGCTATACATCTGTAATACTAGGGCTCCAGGTTGTACAGATGCTGCCTGACTTACGAACGAGAGGTTCCGATCGTGCCTTCATAAGTTGAATTTGTTTAGAAGTTGCTTCACTGCTATATTTTGTATGTTAAGGGTTAATTTACGTATGTTTAAGGCTTGTATAAGTAACCTGTATTGTTTGGTCCAAAAAAATAAACATTTCATAAAATAATGTGCTCTATAAAGATTAATAAAGTGAGGTTTTACTTACTTTTTTACTTGCGCTTCAAGAGGTCCTCCTCCGTGGTAAAAAGTGGCCAAAAAAAAGGGTTTCGACCATTTTCTCAACCGCATCAAGCTTTCTTATTCCACTTTCATTTCAAAAGAAACAGGTCATCTCTTCTTTCCACTAAATGGGTGCACGAGATATTAAACAATAAAAATGTCAAAGTTCTTAGCACGCTGGAGCTACAGTATAGAATGTTTACACACAAACTAGGAAGAGGAAGCGGATTTCATCATCGGGGTGGATGCTGGGTGACCTCCCACAGCGTCACACGCCGGTAGCGGCGGAAAGAAACACTACAGTACTGCTCTCTACTCGGAAAAAAAGTGCACAATACAAAATCCAACTCACAGCAATGTCCGGATATGTTTCGACATCCAGGAAAAAAATGTACGTATCTACCGTTTTACGTAAGTCAAACGTTTGTAGGTAGGGGAGCGCCTGTACTTTTAAGTTAGGTGCAAAAAAATTAAAAGGACTTATAGAGACAGGGAGAATAAATTAGCGTCTCCTAGTGGTAAACAAAGAAAAAAACCTTACTTCAAAATATTAGATTGATTACTAAGCAAAAACACATGGACCAGCAAATCAACATGTGTTTTTAAGTCCTGGAAGGTCGAGAAATTTGCATTTATTTTTCATAACACGAGCCTCACCCAGAGGTAGCGGATATAATTGTCCAACATACTGCTGCTACGGGTACCTGAAAAAACATAAACCTCACAAAAGGTTGGCCAAAAAATGAGGTGAAAAATTGTATAGTTTGGCCGGTTTGGATCTCTGTAATTTATACTCTTCCTTGATATTTTTAGCGCTCGCAGTCGGTTGAACGACACACTACAGCGACGTCTAGTAGTCAAATAATACACACAGTCCTTTTCAAACAAAATCATTCTTTTTTAATCAACCAAAATTACCTGGTTACTTGGGGGTAGTTTTGTCCTTTACGACCCAATTAGATTCTTACACAGAAATGGGTTCAAATAAAACACCCACACACACAATTTGGGGGGTTTCAGACAAAATGACCCTTTTTTTCCCCCCGCTCTTCTTCCAGAAAAGAATGACTTATTTTTGGGATGTCATTTTTTCTTATGAAACAATGCCATTTTGGTGTTGTTCTGTACAAGGCTAATACATTTGGGGTAGTCTTTTTTTAACAAAATGACCCAACTTTCTGTTTAAGTTTGAATGCAACTATTTTATTGTGAATAAAACAATTTTCATACTTCCTCCTGATACTGTATACGATTTTTCCAACAGATTTGACAAATCCAACTCATATTCCTACGTGGAAAGCCAGAGGCTGGGAAAGAAAACATACAAGGAACAATACGTCTACGTTTACAGGTAAAACAGAGTTTCTGCCCTCAACATGTCATGTCGGCGTTTGATCCCTCTCATCATTTTCGCAGAAACAACGTGCTAAAAGTGAAGGAGCAGTATCAATATCCCAAATTGGATATGCAGGGTACCAATGATACTGAGTTTTTTTCCAGAGAGCCTTTCATCATTCGTGTTCTCTCACCGACCACTCGTAAGGGAAATACACGGCACTCTCACGCATTGTGTGCAACATCCGTTTTCTCTAAACATCTGAGATTGAAAATAAAAGAATGGGAAAAAAAACTATGAAAAAAATGAGGTTTAGACATATGAAATGCCTAACTCATTAGGTTTTGGAAGTTTGGCCTTGTTAGCAAAAAATTGAATTGTTTCTGGTAGCTTCTGTTAGGAGAAATCGAAGCTAGAATGGCGGTCTTGGTACCCATCCGGGTACTTAAAACACTTTAAAGGGTTCTTGAGATACGAAAATATATCCATAAAAAGTAACAGCATTGAAAAATCACAGAACTTGCTTTCTTTCTGCTGAGACTCAATCGACAAAATGTATTTTGTCCCAGAAGCAGATTATTTTCGTTTTTTACATTTTATTTTATTCTTACTTTCCAAGAAAAATAGATTAAAAAATGATTTTTTTAAATTACAGTTCATATGATATGCTCAAAATTGGAACGATGTATTTGTACTTGTATTTTTACTGCACTTTTCTCGTCAAATAGAAAGAATTATGTTCCTTTGTTTAGTAGAAAAAATAATAAGAAATATAAGAGCTGTTTCTTACTTTACTATAAGTTTTTATTTTATTCAAACAATTACGTTGAAACATAGTAATATAAGAAAATACAAAAATGTATAAAACAGAGTGAAAAAATGCACATTTGAAGGGAATTGTGTATTATTAAGCGCCTCCTATAGGTAGAAAAAAAACTAGTTCATATTTTTTAAAAAGTTCTAATCTAAATAGGCAAAATAATATGAACTATCAAAAAACCTTTTTTTTTCAAGTCAGGGGTAGAGAAATGTGAATTTATTTTACATATAATGAGCCTCACCTAGAGGGAAGTGACATAATTGTCAGCCATATTGCTACTACGGTTGCCAAAAAACGCCAAATTTCATGGAAGGCTGTTCAAAACAGTTGAAGAAAAATGGTGCAGTTTGGTCACTCTGAGTTTCCGTAATCTGTATTTTCCCGTGTGTTTTTAGCACTCGTCACGAGTTGCACTACACAATACAGCAACATCTAGTGGTCAAATAATACACACAGCCCTTTTAAACTTACTTATCAGACAATTTTATAATCTTTCAGATTGTTATGGTCAAATAAAAAGTATTATTTTCCTTAGTTTATAACAAAAAAATAAGTTAAAATATAAAGATTGTTTCTTACTGTACTACCAGTTTTATTTCATTAGAAAAGTGCATTAAAACATAGGAAAATGAAAAAATACTCCGACAGTACAAAAGAAAAGGTAAATTTAAGAAAAATCAACAGCAAAATGATTTTCTAACGGGAAGATTTTTTTTTTTGCAGTCCCGCTGATGTAGCTCCATTATCTTAGCGTCTTCGCCGCTTCGTAAGTGGGTTGGCCACCCACGGAGATCCTGCAACCCTTTTGTATTTTTTGCGGGATATCAAAGGTGGTATAAAAAGTGCCCCAAAAGTCGAAATTTAGACGCAGACCCAGATGTATAAGTTCCTCCCGACTATAGGTATTATCGGCCAAGCATGTGTCTAGAAAAGAAAGCAAAATAGACAAGAGAACGGTAATAAATAGAAAATGAGCCGTTGCGTCCACGCCATCTTTTTCCAATTATTCAATGTCTAATCTCCTCAATGAAACACTTATGTCGGGATGAATTACAAATGTAAAAGGACCAAGTGAGTTTGCTTGGAACTGTGTGTTTATCACTCTAAACGATAATTCAAGGCTGAAAATATATATATATAATGAGATTATGACCAGCACATTTAAAAAGTGATTAGTTATAGATACAAAAATTAACTGAGTTAGTAGCTAGCGAAATTTTCCGAGGAATATTCAAGTCATTTTAATAAACTAGAAAATACAGATATTTACTGTATTGCACCTCACCAGCAACAGATTTATCCTACACTTGAAGTGACACAAAAATAAACAATGGCATAAAATAACAATCGGCTGGAAACATTAAAAGTGTGTTTAATACATTAAATCTAATTGGACTGGTTCGTTTAGAAAGGGGAATACCGACTCTTTTTTAATTGAAACCGGATTTTTCGGCTAGGTTCACTAAAAAGAGCGGGTTCTTTTGGCTCCCAGATAGCTCTTTGTGATGCTTTGGTGGTTTATTCCTCATTTTACCATTTATCATGTATTATGAATGACTTAAAAAAGGGGAGAGATAAAGCTAAATTAACGCTTAAATGTTTACACTGAAAAACACAGGAAACAGGAAATATTTATAAATCTACAAAAAAAAAAACATAAAATACAGTACCATTTGTTAAACATTTTTCATACTCAACAAATTCAAAGTTAAAAGTGCAGAACCCCTGAAAAAAATGCATTCTGGCCAATCACAAGAGAAGAATAGCGTATGCAAGGGAACCGGCTCTCGATTAGTGTGTAGTTTATTCCTAATTCCAAGAGTCGGTTTATAGAGACGTGTCGTTCACGAATGACAGCCCTCATTTGCCTTTTATTTCAACAAAATAATAAATACTACATTCGCAATCGCTATCTAACTATATAGTAGTCGCTCTTTTGAATGGTGAGATGATCCGAAAAGACATGAACGTAAACATACTTGGAGGAGAGTGGGAAACCGCTTCATTTCAAGTAACGCACTGCTTTTGACCGTCAGTAACGATACCGGCGTTTTTGCGGCAGAAAGAAACAATAAGTTTGATTACTCCGTTACTAAAAAATATTGCCGTATTCCCCAACACTGATTATGACACTATTTTTTTCTATTTTAGTAATGAAGGATTTCATCCTCATCGGGCAGCACACCAGCCCCAAAAGTGCCATGAAACAGATGGATGGGCTGTATGATGTGTTCAAGGAGATATACCGGAAGTGGAAGACACAGGTGTTTGTTTTTTATTCCTAAATCTACACGGACTTTGAGGTTTGTTCTCGTACTTGACAATGCTACGACACTAGTGTAAAACCTTCCGTTTTTCTAGAATGTGATGATCTTAGGTGACCTAAACGCTGCCTGCGGTTACGTCACCGTCAAAGGCTGGCGAGCCGTTCGCCTAAAAACCGACCCGAAATTTTGGTGGCTGATCGGGGATGAGCAGGACACGACCGTTCGGGAGAAGACGCACTGTGCGTACGACAGGTCGGAGTTACTGGCGTGTGGTAGCTCTTAAGTCCTCTCTAAAGTTAGCAGAAGAGAAAACCTGCTATGCAATTTGTGTTTTCAGTTGATCATGCATTTTTGTCTACGATTCAGGATCATTGTACATGGACGTGAGATTATTTCCAGCATAGTTCCAGGGTCTGCACAGCCATTCAACTTTAAAGAGTATTTTCATCTGACAGAAGATGAGGTATACATGTCTCAAACTACATCTTACTTGGGCACATTTATGTAGTTACCTTAATTCCTCGCCTCAATGCGGTTTACTTTTCGCGGTTTCGCTACTTCATGGACGTGCGTTTTGTTCTGCATTCTGATTGGCAAAGTAGTCTCCCTGCTCCTTATCCTTTGACGGTACAGTTGGCCTGGAGAGGGATGGGCGCTACCAGGCTGTACTTGCCCAAGACATACCACAGTAAATGGTTCCCCTTTGACCCTAGTGGTTAAGGGATTCAAGCAACCAACAATAACATACATGCTAACATTTTGACATTAAAAAGCGGTACATTCCATTCTTCACTCTATTTTAATGTGCGAAACACAATCAGTCGCTAGAATATGAATAAAGTCAAGATTTTGTCATCGTAAGTAATGTTGGAATATAACTATCAAAATGTACCATTTACCAAATTGTTTGAATCAGTTATCTGACTCCATTAACCAAAGACGTCCTACGTTCATCCAACAATTATGCGCGCTCGTTTCTTGAGAGAAAAATGACCAGGAAAGCCGACATTTCACACGGGGGCGGATATTTATTATTTCTAACAGAAGAACTAAATGTACTCAGGAGACGGCCGAAGTGACGTTGGAGTCTGAGGGAAGCCTTCTTCTAAACTTCGTTAGCTTTTTCTTATTGGCACTGTATTCTTTTGCATTCATGTTTCAGTAAATGGTTTAACAAATCAACACGTGCAACCAGTTTACTTTTCCACAATTATTTATGTTTGTAAAAGTTTCACCTGCTTTTTGTGATGACATTTTTTAGGCCCTAGCAGTGAGTGACCATTTCCCTGTTGAGGTCGACATGAAGCCAAACCACCATTACCTACTACGCAGCGAGCTATAGACTGAGAGCTAAATTGACTCAATGATACTGTTTTTCCTTCCCAAGTCTGTATGAATCAATTAGAATACAACAGTATGCAGAATGATATTTATTTGCAAATAAAAATATATTATTGCCTTATTGTATTTATATCTGTAATGTGACTTCAATTAAACATGATTTTCTTTTTCAAAATGTGTGGTTGTAGTGAAAAACTTTCAAAAAATCCGTCACAACTCTTTTTTTCCTTCCGTTTCTGCAGCACATCATTAAAACAAAACTTTAAATAACAATATCAGCAGGTTGAGTTGTAAGTAAAATTACAATGGCTGGTGTTCAGCCAAAACGTTCTACTTCCAAAATTGAACTCTTTTAGTAAGAGAGTCTCAAAATTATTTATATATATTATTTAACATGTAATCATCAAATGAAGGAAACGCATTTTCTACAGTTTAGTGTGTAATATTGATTAATGATAACACATGTACACATACAGACTGATCAAGAAGACCTATTTTTTTCTAAAAAATCAATAAGGTTGTCCCGACTGCCCATTGCCCTCACCTGGGCCCGCTTGTTTGGCACCAGCTGCTGCTTGTTGCCTGATTGGCTCCCGTCCTATTTAAACTCAGTGCTCCCATTCACTCCTTGTCAGTCCGTCAACGAACCTCTGCACTTGCAAGACGTCCATTTTAAAACTCTGTCCGGTATCCTGCTTGTGTATCCAGTATCCGGTATCGATCCCTTCTGTCCCGTCCTTTATCTTGCTCCAGTATCGATCCCGTCCTGTCCGGTATCTTGCTCCAGTATCCAGTATCGATCCCGTTCTGTCTGGTATCTTGCTCCAGTATCCGGTATCGAGCTTGTGTGAAAATTAAGATATAATCTAAGATTTTTTTTTTAAACAAAATCCTTGAATTTTTCATTTTAGTGTCACTGTGGTGAGGGGAGTGACCTAATTTGTTTATTTAGATTAGAGGTTAAAAACAATAGATTTATGGACTGTAGTACATTCTTAGATCGGTGGTCTCCAAAGTGGTGCCCGCGGGCATCAGGTAGCCCTCTAAGAACATCCGAGTAGCCCGTGGACAGGTTTTGAAAATAGCTCATCAGTGATGGGTTATTGCGATTTTTCAGGGAATCTTATTATGTTTTGATGGTTGAGTGAGCCTTTTTAAATTCACTTCCAATAGGTACAACCTGGTAACACCGTAATAACACCTTCTTATAACATAAGTTGTTCTTTTTAGAAATCCATTAAAAAAAAAAATTACTCAAATCACTTACAAAAACTAGCTTTCAGCCTCAAAAATGTTGTTGGCCCCTGCTCTATACAGTAGACTCTGGGTGTCAAAGTCAATTGGACAGTGGGCCGAATAGAGAATGTGATCAAATGTTGAATATTTTTAAAATAGTGCATATGATACAGTTCTTCGCTCTGAATCTGCTGGTCTACAACTGATCCCAGGAGCCAAGAAGAGAGCGTTTGCTATAACTTACGAATGACCTATATTTCATGTTGACAATATCTGTGTATTGTTTGTTATTGGAGCATCTGTTGCAGCCTGGTCATCCTGGAAGAAGGATTACCTCATGTGCTTTTCAAGGTTTCCTCATGTTGAGGTTTTTGAGTGTTCCCTTTTCCCTCATGTAGGTTTTAGATCAGGGGATGGTGAAATAATAGTCTGTAGTTTGCAATGATCTGTGAAGCCCTTTGAGACCCCTTGTGCTTAAGGGTTATACAAATTAACATGACTTGACTTGACACGGACCCAGACTGAAACTACTCGAAACCTGACCGATGTATTCCACTATGACCATATATGGCTCTGTCAATAATCATTAGTTTTCATCAGGCACACAAAATAAATTTCTTGATACAAAAATCCCTATAGCATGAACGTCGAAGTGTCCTTGGGCAAGACTCTGAATCCCCAACGCCCCCGATGAGCAAGTAGTTGCATGGCTGACGCTGCTATCGGTTAGTTAGTGTGTGTAAAAGGCAAAGTGTGAAGCACATTGTAAAGCGCTTTGGGAGGTCTTCATTAACTTGAAAAGCTCTATATAAATGCAGACCATTTACATTTACTATTCAGGCACCTTCGGTGGTCCAATGTTATCTATTATAGCAAAAGTGGACTACATTTACTTCGCTCAACTGAAAATTATTCAAAATGTGATTAGATTTATTTTTATTTAACACAACTTTTTCTTCATGTATTAGGGACGTACAGTGAAAAATCACTACGAGCCCTGGCGTATGATACAACAATGTATAAAACGCATCGGGGCGGCAGTAGCTCAGGAGGTAGAGGGCTTGTCTTGGGATCAAGGGATCCCAGTTCCAATCCCGGCTCGCCCGTGTTACATGTCGAAGTGTCCTTGGGTAAGACACTGAACCCTTAATACCCCCAATAAGCAGGTTAGCGCCTTAGATGGCTGCAAGGCCGCTATTGGGAAATGTGGAGCACATTGTAAAGCGCTTTGGGAAGTCATTGACTTGAAAAGCGCTATATAAAATGCAGATCATTTCATTTTCATTTCATTTCATTTCATCCCTAAATTTGGCACATTCTGTGCCCCCAAAAAAGTCAGATATATTTGTCGAAAAAGAAACAGCTACCCTCAAAATAACAAAACATCATTTTAGTTTTAAAATCAAACTTAACACATTGTGAAGGAATGTCGCTACCACCAGGAACCACTTGGTAGTGCTCGATTTAGTGAAGCCTGCTAAAAAAAGGCGGGGTGGAACACGGAAGTAGACGCTCTCAAGGTGCGATTGGTTTCAATATCAGGGCAAAAACGAGGGGTGGTTTGCAAGGAACTTTCATTCACATAATAGGATGGAAACGAGAACGCAAGGATAACTACGACAGAAGAACCAAACATCCCGACAGAAAAACCGTGTTATTTTTTTCCCCCCGGAAAAAAATAGCAAATCCGAACGATGTCACAGAAACTGTTGATCTGATCGCTAGTTACACGGACGACGTGTGGGGAAAGGAAAGAAGCACCGAGGTGTTGTGCAAAGACTGCCCTTGCCAGCCTTAATTATTTTTAGCAACCGAAATATTCCGAATATTGATACGCATTTTAGCAATCTGCAAGCACATGATGTATACCTTGAGCTCCAAATCTTCTGGCGAGATTAGTGACCTCCTGGACGAATATGGGATAAAACATGGTCCTGTAGTCGGTCAGTATTTAATTTTAATCCATTTGTCTGCGGCAATAGTTTTCTTATTTTGACTTGGATTTCTCTGTGCTTTTCTAATTCTGTTGTCGCTTGCTGATACTGAAGAATCCACCCGAAGTTTATACGAGAAGAAGATTAGAGAGGCGATGGTTAAAGAGAAAAGAAGTCCCTCTAAAAAACCGGACAAAACGTTCTACAGAGAAGAAGGTAAAGGGGAACTGGAAATGTTTTCCGTAAAAAATACGTAACATTGGGGCATTGAGGAAAATGTCCGTGTGTATGTGCTGCGGATAAGTTGTCCTACGCAAAAAAATGAGAAACTACAAATCCCAACATCCAACTAAAGTCTGCGATCACCAGTAGACTTCTGTACTCTCGAGACCACAATAAAGCAAAAATGACCATATCAATCCCTACCTTATTTGGGAATTTTTCGAAAGCGCCTTATTACTCTGTAGCAGTTTTTAGAGAATTGTGCGCAAAATTTCTCGTTCATTTATTGAGTTTGACAACTTTTTGCCTGGAACATTCTTGTCAAGCAACACAATTTACTATTTCAACAGTGTCGGGCTTGGTAATTTATTGAACATGTATACACACAAACATTCTCTCCTTGCTTGATATTTTTTAAGCTTCTTATTAACTTCAATGATTGAACAATTGATTGGTATTCTCAAAATGTAATTACAGTACATACTGTATATTTCCCCCAATTCAAGGTCACTCTTGATTTTTATACAGCCATTCCATTTCCAAAATCTTGACCTCACCACACCTTTTTTGGTACACATTTATGCAAAAATGTTTTTTAAAACGAAAGATATGGTCAAATGTAAGAGTTAGAGTAGGCCTAATTGTGAAGAGGTAGTAAATGTTTTTGTTGAAGGAGATATTGAAGTGTTCTTAAGTCTTACATAAAGAGTGTTCCCAGGTTCCTTTGTTGCCTGGGTTGTCGCCACAACACTTCCGGTGGTGCATCTTGGGCAAGTACAGCCTGGCGACTTCCATCCCTCTCCACGCAGGTTTTCTTTTTTTTTTTTTTTGGGGGGGTGGGGGGGTTTGCTCCTCATATTTAACAGATAGTACTTGCTTCAATGCTTACCTGGAGCAGGAGAAGCCACCTGATCTGACTCAGATACAGCACTTTCATCATCTGGTCACTGTTGGGGGTGTCGAGCGTCCTACACACCACTTTGAAGTCATAAGCTTCTAAATCGTAAAGCTGCAGGTTTTTAGAAATTGCAATAAATCCCAGGAAATTTTGTGGACAGTAAAAATATCTGGAAAATACTATGGAGTTATGAAAAAGTACATTTGTTTCACCATGTTACATGTCCCAGGGGTTGGGATAATAACAATAGCTGTTAGCTTGTGATTTCAACAAGCAAACAAAAAATAAGATCAAATAAACTCAAGTTAACTGATGAAGAAAAGTATTTTGAGCACCCATCACTCAGTCCTAAACATTCCAGTCTGTGTACTAGAACCACGGCACCATAGCACAATACTACTTCAACTGATTTGGGTGTCAAGGGTGCATGGGAAAATCCCCCAAGATATAAATAATAATGCAGGATTCTTATCATTTATAATTTAGCTTGTCTCATAAATGTTTGTTTTGTTTTCTCTATTTTAGAGGAAGAAGTAACATATGTTTACAGGACACCTGTAAGTAAGGCTTGAATATGTTTTCAGCTTTCTTGGCCATCTTATAGGTTTTTATTTTCTGACATTTGATCATGTCCTTTTTTGTAGACTCGAAATGATTTGCCAGAAGACAAGTAAGTTACATATCTCAAATTCTTGACAATATATACTTTTATCAAGTTTTTGTTGCGGCGAACTAGCAATTTCTTTGGTTAGAAAAGCACATGTAGAATCTCTACATTCTTGTGTATTGAGATGTGCGACATTTTAAATTAAAAAGGAACGTCACGGTGTTGCTACTTCACATATTTGCATAATGTTCTGCATTCTGATTTGCTAAACAGTCTCCCTGCTCATTAATTTGATGGTACAGTAGTTATTTGTAAAAAAAAAAAAAAAAACTTGTTTTTACAGTACTTTGACCCTGTAAATAGGGTTTTATTTTTTAAGTTTCACATTTTTAGAACCCAACCGCCACAATAAACGAGGGATCAGTGTAATATATATATTTGTATTTTATCTCCAGCAGTCGGCTTTATATGAGTGCAAAACCAAGGTGGACAGAGAGGGAGTTTCAACACGAGTGAGTACTTGGTCTAAAAATCTGCAGTTACCTGTATGTTTGTCCTGTACTCAGATGTATTGTGTTACATTAAGCTATCATATTGTGCTAATTAACAAAAATATAATATGGATACTTTAGTGTCAGATCATTTACTATTGTGATTACTGTTCGGTTTGTTTAGTTTTCAGTTCTTTCATATGCAATATAGAAACATGTGCGACGATATTCCTGTTGGGTTTCAGACACTACACCTACGACACTGCTTCCCCGTATACAAGTACCAGGCTGAGATCAACATCCAAACAAATTCATCAAAAATCAGATGTTCCCAAAGAACCTCAATCGTCTCGCTTCCTCCCAGTCTGGGTCCAGTTGGTGTTCTTCCTCATTGTGGCAGCCTTCCTTTACCTTGTCTTCTCCAACATGGAAACAAATGATTACACTAAAAGAATAGAATGATCCAAGAAAAAATCTCAACTTGAAAGAAACATTTTATCAAGAGGTTTTATTTACGATAACGCCCGTTTACCTTATTGTGACTTCATAAGAAGTGACCAATGTTACCCGTTGCTGCCGACTAAGGGCAGAGTTCACCCTTTTTGCATTGGAACAGACAAGTTAAACATAAGTTTTATGCATGCTCGCAATTAAAAAAAAAAAAACTATTTTTGTATGGTTGTAATTATAAGGTTTTAATTGTTGCCAAAATAAATAAAAATGGTTTAAGGAAAGCCCAATCTGTGTTTGTGTTCAACTCAACAAAGCATTTTTAATTATTAGTGACATATTACAATTAAATGAAACAATGGAAATAAATGCATTGATGGTTTTGAAGAAAAGTAAAACAATCAGTATAAATCATTGCATAACACATGATAGTGTTACACAATAAGTACCTAATGGCAAAGTCACATTTTACCACTCAAGTGGAAACTTAAAGTGCATAAATGCGTAATTAGGCCCTTCATTGCTTTAAACGAAACAGCTTTTTTTTTTTAATTTAAGTCTTTTCAGGTTTAACTTATTTGCTGGGCGTGCAGTATTAGCTTACAGACAGCTTACAGACTTAGATGCAGTGCAGGTGCAAAATCAAAACACCAATTCTGTGTTGAAGACTTTACATCTCAATAAAAACTAACCTTATTATGCACAGGTGTTTATGTTAATCATTTTTTAAAGTGGAATGCCTTTGGGTTGATACTAAACAATTAGACCATTACATGACCTAACAAACCTCCAGAATGTCCCATTACAATTGCTGCAATAAACAAAAACAGCTGACCATTTGAGATGTTTTAATGTGCTGTAAAATATATCACTTGTCCCAGTGTCACTAAAAATTTACCAGGTTGATTTGTTAAAAGAAAAACATTTCATTTGCCTGCTACTTTCTTGTAACCATCTTGGGCCAAGCTAAACGAAACGTTATGCAGTTTTCCTCAGTTGTTGTTGAGGTCATTTGGTTCATTTAAACTTAGGTAAAGGACAACAGCCCACACAAAATTCAATTGGGGGAATATTTTGTAGATATATATTATTCAGTTACCAACTTTACAGCTCATTTCCTATGGGCAAATTCAGATTCAAAAAGTCATAATAATTATTCTGTTTCTTTTCAGACTGGGCTGAGGCAGAGGTACCCCTCACAACCTGCTACTAATATGTGTAAACAAGAACTAAGTACATTTTATTATACACTACTTTAGAACAAAGGTCATTGCTAGTAAATGGAGTTGAGATGCAGTACTATGTAGGAAACCTAAATTTGAATAAAAATACAAAATAAAACATATACCATTCAGAGTCAGAATGAGTTTTAGTAAGGATAGCTGATGAAGCCAATAGAATCCCTTGTAGATGCAGTCCTTTCACAGTCAGCTTTATCATGTTGTAAAGAAGAATTGCAAGCTTCTTTACAAGTGCTTACATGTCTTCTCAGAGCAATCACCAGCAAAATATACTGTATAACAATAAAAAACATTCAAAACTTATTTCAAGCATTTGTTTCTATAAATTAAAGTGACAATACCACATTTTGCATAATGAAATCAATAGACTGAAATTATTTAACACATTTGATAAAAGGAGACAAAAATCAAACACTGGATAGATTTTAATGTATAACATGTACCTTTGGGAATGTGCCTAGCTTCATTGTAGCTTGTTGATTGATAAGGCAACATAAGAGTTTTCCACACCTGTAGAAAGAAGCATACATTGTTATCCAAACAGTTTAAACAAATGTTAAAATACCAAGTTATGATAATGTTTCGTCAACTACCCCCCCCCCCCCTTCCCTGTATTTTTAACCAATTAGAAGTAACTTTCCTAGTTACATTCAACAAATCTCGACTACAGTTGGTCATTGTGGTAATTTGGGGCTGGGCTTAAAAACAACTGACTTACAAGTTCTGGTCCCTCGCTCGAGTTCAGACGGTTTTCTCTCCTTTTTGCACATCACATTGGCAACAATAACAATAATAATAACAGCAACAATAAATGTGACGCCAGAGACAAGCCAGCTGATCATCACTGGACTCAGAACTGGGTCTGGATCTGAGGGTGGAAGATTTTATTGTCAGTGACAAGTGCTCAATTTAATGGATAAGAACAACAAAAATATCAGCAAACAGCTATTCATGACACATTCAAACAGAGTAAAAGGGTCATCGGTAACGTATGTCCTTGTGAAATTTAAATTACCGTGCTTAAATGTAGCTGTCCCGGTACTTTAATGTTCTACAATTAGTGCATTCAAATACGTATGTACAGATACAACGTCCACTTTTCACATTGTCATTATCTTACATTTATTGACTTTTACAATTACCGTATTTTCCGCACTATAGGGTGCGCCGGGTTATAGGGCGCACCCCCAAAAAATAGTTTTTGGTCCTATATCTTCCATAGATAAGGCGCACCGGATTATAAGGCGCTACAATGGGAACGTCGACAAAACAGTCAGATAGTTCAGTCAGACTTTTACCCCCTTAACATTCCGAAAGCTTGCAAAAAAGCAAATACGTGTCGTAGACACTTGCGGATGCGGTGTCCGTACGATGTCACTCAAATGCATCGTTCCAAATATCATTCGGAAGGTTAAAGCCTTGGGATTCAAGAAATGCCAACCATTCCTTAGTTTCTATTTTCTTTTTCGCTCGCAACTTTACTGTGCATATGACAATAAACACTTGGAATTAAGTTTAATTTAAAAAAAAGACCCATCACAGAAACATCGATATCACTCTGAAACAAGATACTGGGAAAACGTATAGCCGGAGTAGCTCACCTAAGTCGTTGTGTTCAATAATAATGTGCAACCATGGTCCTCTTATATCCGTGAGTGTATTAAATCCAGGAGAGTAAAATATTTACAAATACAGTACAGAATAGTAAAATACTGTTTCCTCTATGCCGTAGTTCGACCTAACATGCTATTCACATTCATCTTTTTCGGCCAATTGCAGGCTTTGTTTTGCCCCTTAGCCTATACAAGCCTGTAAATGATAAAAAGGATCCGCCCCCTTTACCTCCGAATAACTTTAGCCAATAGTGATCGATTCAACTGATGATTGACACATCTTTTTTGACCAATTGCAGGGTTTGTTTTGCCCCTTTAGCCTATCCGAGCCTCTAAATGATAAAAAGGATCCGCCCCCTTTACCTCCGAATAACTTTAGCAAATAGTGATAGATTCAAATGATGATTGACACATTTGTTAGCCAATGAAACGCCGGTATATAAATCCCATCATACACCGCGGACTACTTCACGTTCGGGGGAAAATCTAGTCGGCGGCTGTTGCATTAGTCACAAGACTTTGCGACCCACCATTGAGCCATATATAAGGCGCATGGTCAGCTTTTGAAAAAAAATGAAGACTTTTAGATGCGCCTTATAGTGCGGAAAATACGGTAATAAAGTGAATGTAAACTGACAAAAAGCCCAATTAAAATAAAAATCCTATTTTCTTTTAAATACCATGTTCAAATTAAAAGATAAATGTTTAAAACTGGTAAACGTGCAAAGAATAAAGCGGCAGTCAAATATAGTGCATAAAGGTGCTTTTATCATCCCTTTTCCGTTTTTTTGGGCTTATTTGGTGCGGCTAAAACAGCAGCCAGGGACATAGTTGGGTTGTTGGCATGTGTCATCAACTGTAGTATAATGACAAACAAAGGTGGGCTACGTCTGACACACTTAAACTAATAAATTCTGGCACCATTTTTAATGTATATTTTATAAGTAATGCATACCTAAGAAGAGGTAATACGCATGTTAATTTCTGCCTGTTCTTACATTTAATGCCAACTACAGTGCTGCCCTTGAAAAATAAAAGCCTAAGAAGTTTCACCTCTGACAGATATTGGTAGTGCCTGGCTCTCCCTTGAGACAAAGGTACGTCCTCCCAGCTGAACCCGATACAGGCAGTAGTAGTAGCCCTCATGTAAGCTGTGGGCACTGGTGAAATTGAAAGTGACGGAGGGGCTGAGGGCCGGCAGAGACTGGTGCACTGTGCCATTAGGACGGATGAGACGCAACTGAAAGGAGCCTCCGGGATACGGTTGTGGTGTGGAGCACGTGATGTTAAAACGCTGGCCCATGATGACGGAACCAGCTGGGGCCTCAGATGATGTGTTGTACCAGTGCTGAGGGGTCAGGAGCTCCACTGCGACCACAGCAAAAAAATTCCAAAAGATATTTCACTGTAAGGAGAAGCCCTCTAATTTTGTTTTACTTGTGTGAAATGACATTCAAGTCAAATTATGTGTTCTTTGTTATTTGTAGATCTATATTTGTTATTGTGTTACAATTGTATACTCTCAGTCAGTAAGGACCTCATGTCGGGACAAGTTTGCTCCAGGGGACTTTTATAAAAAGGTGCGATGCTACTTAGCAGGTTTTTAATTTTCACAGGTTGTTCTGGTCCCCATTAACCGTAATAACAAAGGGATCTCTAGTCTGTGCCACAAAACCAAACATCATAGAACAACAGCCTGGGACTAACTCTTAGGCTGAATAAATGTGTGATAGTTAAATAATGAAAACTTTACTGACTTACCTACAGTAATATTGACAGGGTTGCTTGGTGGGGAGCTAAGTATCTGAGAAGCCGAGCTGCCTCTGACCCAGTAGCAACAGCTATAGCTGCCCTGTTGAAAAGTCTCTATGTTGGGCAGAGTCATCTCCACCCTTGACTGACTCATATCTGCTCTCTGTGTCACCATGGGCGTGGAAACGCCATTCCTGTACAGGTGGAAGTCGCTGATGTGGTGACCTGGCAAAACGCTGCAGCTGAATCGAACTGCTTCCCCGGTGGAGAACACGTTGTGGGGGGACAACAGGGAAAGAAAGGGCATAAACAGGGTACCTGTGTGGCAAAGAGAGGGTAGTTACAAGATATTACATGACAGATTTGGGGGTTTACTTAACACTTGGGCTGAATTGCAGATATCCTCAAACTTGTTAATGATAAAACATGTTTCTTCAGACCAAAAACCGTTTTATTGTTTTCTTTATTATCACAAAAAATGTAAAACACAATTACATTTGTATTTGAATGACCAAATTATTGAGGACACCTTAATTTGCAACAAAGGTTATTAAGACTTTTTCAACCAAAATAAACAAAGAGCTGCGAAACATTGAAAATCATATTTCAGAACGCATCAAAAGACTTTGAAAACTTATTTGTGGAATCATTTAAAAACACAATTTTTAAGTCAAAAGTGGTTCTGAGAAAATGTCACACACAAAGGAACCACACACCAAACCTGCCATTTCTGCATGTGTCCAGCAGCGCAATAAATAACCAAGGAACAGATGGACTCGTCATGTTGCGTATGTAAAAAAATACAAACATTACAAATGTCAATTTCCTTGTACTATCTAATTCAGTCCACATGCAGGATGACAGCTATTTTGCACATTTACTGCCCTCCAGAGGACAGAAAGAGCATTTAGTTAGCATTTATTTTTAAAATCATATCATTTGATCGGAATAAACTAGAGACTAGCTTTTATTGACATATTTAGGAATTTATGAGTGTCCTGACGGAATCATCCAACGGGCCTGGATTATTGTATTTGGTAGCACTGTAGACATGCAAACATAAAGCACCTGATTGCTTCATTTGCTCACCTGAGCATTTGACCCCTGCATCATTTTCATGGGTGCAGTGGGGGTGACTGTGCAAAAGGACGGCACACCGGGTCAAACTGGACTCGTGTCCAGTGCACTGAACGTGCCGTAGCCAGATCTGTCCCCGGCCCGCACCGAAGGCCGCACCGTGGAGGGCCGACTCCGCCAGACCGCAGGCCAGCTCTAGGCACACCACGTCAGCCTCGCGGAGATCCCAGCCATGGTCGCAAACTGTACCCCACTGGTTATGGCGGAGAATCTCAACACGGCCGGAACACTTGTTCTCTCCATCCACAAGTCTGAGACTTTCTGAAAAAAAAAACAGAAACAACATTTAGGAGGATTACATCCAGCATTGCGAAGGAAGACTTTGGTTCCAAATCTTAGCTTACCAAAAGCAGTGACTCTGTCCCGCAGAACACCCAAAATACCTTCAGAAGGAATAGACAACTAAATTATAGACACTGAACACAAGTTTCAACTCTAGCCACTGTGTTGTTAAATTTGACAAGTAAAATAAACACCTAGGGCTGGGCGATATGGCCCTAAAATGAATTGTAAATCTTATCAGTAATTAAAGTAAAACTGAAAATATGGGATGGATAGGATGTGCAATTCGTGTTTGGTGTATTGGATTTGTAAGGCTAGTGATGCGGTTCCCATATGTTCCTCGCCGGAGACTCGGAACCGGTGGAGATGGCGCCACTCGTTTTCGTGAATTTGATGTGCTGGGTCACTCATTTGTAAAACCTCAATATACCTGTAGCTCTCAAAAATCTGAATCCATTTCTATTTGTAGTTGGTATGGGGCTTCCTCATATATCACCAAAATTTTGCACCCACCCTTAAAAAAGTTATTAGCGTCATTGGACACCTTGATGCCATTAAAATATAACTCCGTATATAATAATTGAGACCATTACTTTCTGTCATTTGAGATAACGTTGTATAATGAGGAAGAAATCATACGGATATGCTATCAGGAATAGCAACTAGAGTTGTTTCAGGGGCTCTATTTGCTCCCCGTGTGATACATGGATACCATAAATATGGTAGGCCTGGTTTTGCGCTCTGTGTTGGATCTATCAATTATGTTTGTTTGATTAAATAATTAATTCCATGACAAATGCTCAAAGATGAATAACTAAGTTACAGAGACAGCTTGTATTTCCCATTGATTGAGAGTAGCTTGACTAAATGCCATAGTCACCTAGTACTGAGGTCGGGAACGTATGGCTCGCAATAACGATATGGCTCTTATCTAGCTCAGAGATCAAATACAGCCATGATAATCTTTCCAATACCATTCCAATTTTGATATATGCAAAGCCAAAAAGACACAGTAATTGCATGGTTCGGTCCAGAATACATAGGGCAGAGTCGCAACTACTGTACAGTTTATAGTCACGGTGTTACAGCAACAGATCCCGTTTTGGCTGTACATCTCCATGGAATTCTCTATAGGGAAGCTCATTAAACAATGTACGGTATGTGCACTGTTGAGACACGTTATGATGAAAACCCACACAACAAATCAACACCCAAAAATGCTAGCCAAGCACCCAGAGCAATTTGATTGGCCGAGTGGTAGGTGTTGGCGTTCATGTAGGTAGGGGATCATCCCTATCCTTCTTGTTTGCAGTATTCTGTGACATTTTTAGAAAAGAACTCTGCCGGCACCCTGTTTTGAAACAATTACATATGACAAAAATGACGGTCAAAACGAACCTCAACGACCTTGAATAACACTGGCTCTGCCATTATTACCATTTAATAGATTTTATCAAATCATCAAAGATCACACAGTGAAATAAAATGCTCTGAAGAATTAGCTTTAGTCTGGAGAGCGGGTTTGGTGGTTTAGTTGAATATATTTTTTTAAACTATATGGTGCAGCTCTCAAAAAAAAAAAAAAAAATCTTAGCTTTCATGGCTCTTTGAGTCATAAAGGCTTCCAACCCCTGAACTACAGTAGTTGGTAACGATTTGGTAGTCAGCACTATTTTTTTAAATTAATCTTAAGAATTTCTACCGTGAAGATTCACAATGTAACAATTTTTAAAATTGACAATTTTTAAATTAATGAAATAATGATATTGATTCTGTTAATAGCCCTTCTACAAGGACATTGATGACAGCTTGGTTTAAAACAGAGACTGGCAACATTATGTATGTATATATTTTTAATTACACTTCTGATAAATACTGCAACCGTTTTGTAAACAAAAACTGCTTGAATGAGCAACCTGTCGAGTTATTTGTAGTTTCAAGCGAGGGTTGCAGTTCGAAGATTATAATTCATGCGTTTGTTACCTCCCGTCTCGATTACTGTAATGCACTACTCTCCGGCCTCCCAAAGTGCAAAATTAAGAGCCTTCAGCTGGTACAAAAATCTGCAGCGAGGCTTTTAACTAAGACAAGAAAGTTTGATCACATTAGCCTGATTTTAGCTAACCTGCATTGGCTCCCTGTTAGCTATGATGTGACTTTAAGGTTCTGTTGGTAGTCTACAAAATCATGCAAGGACTTGCTCCCTCATATCTTTCAGATTTAATTTCGCCCTATGTACCGGTCCGGAGCCTTCGCTCTGAAAATGCTGGTATACTCGTGATCCCAAGGGCCAAGAAGACATCTGCAGGTTCGAGAGCGTTCGCCATACGGGCGCCAGTGCTGTGGAATGCTCTTCCCCTGAGATTTGATCTGCAACCTCAGTGGAACTGTTCAAATATAGGCTTAAAACACACTTCTATTCTTTAAGATACGAATAACCTGTATTTTATGTTGACAATATCTGTGTATTATTTGTTATTGCAACATCCATTGCAGTCTGGTCATCCTGGAAGGGGTTTTTAAGGGTTATTGTTCTATCTTCGTTATTCATTATCCATTATCCGTTATCAGTCAGTTCATAATACGCTACAAAGCCTAGGAGCCGGGACACTTACTCTCAGCCAAAAGGGCAAGCTAAGGTCCTAGCCCTAAAGCCTTGCTGCGATCATTGCGAATGCACCGATCCCGGAGGTACTGCAATACCGGGCCGATGCGTGCAGTGGACAGAGCAAGCTCTGCATAGACAGTACACAATCTTATAACCACAGTTGGCATCCTGGAAAGGGGATTACCTCATGTGCGGTCCATTCTCAAGGTTTCTTCATTTTCCTCATGTTGAGGTTTTCACTTGCCCTCGTGTAGGTTTTAGATCAGGGGATGGTGTAGTAATAGTCTGTGGTTTGCAATAATCTGTGGTCTTTGCAGCCCTTTGAGACTCTGTGTGATTAAGGGCTATCCAAATAAACATGACTTGACTTAATGTGAGTGTTTACTAGCAACTTGAAAGTACATTTTAGGCCCCTTAAATATCAGAATTTCATGGGATGCCAGAATTTGGCTTTCAAAAAACATTGAAAATTTACAATTGGGCTTTGAAACAATAATTAGGGTTCATAATATTTAAATGTAAGGCACTTTGGTGTATTACAAAAAAAAGGTGATATATCAGTCAGGTAATATTGTCCAACAACACGAGGAAATTTACGTTGCTTACTAATGACACGACCATGCTTAAATTATTAGCACACCTAATTAAAAACTGACAGCTTACCCGTCAGCAGAATGTGGAGGAACGTTAACATCGTTTCCCCCTCACCCTTCCATTAAGCAACGGTGTCTGAATGATGCACGTCCGGCGGAGTGCTGAAGGAAGGACGGAGACTGCAACAAGTATGCACCATTTGCTAGCTTAGTTGAGAGTGCATGCTTTCCGACCAAGTGCTAACTAATATAATTTTAATTAACTGGACGTCACTAATGTAAACTTCTAGTAGACATTACCGAAATTGAATTGACAAGTACGGTAGGTTTGAGATTGAATCCGTCACGATATTCGCACCATGTCGGGATAGATTTAGTTTAGTTTGCACATCCGGGTCAGTCACTAGATTCAGATTAGCAGTACTTGAGAAGTCCGCCAGGGTTCAGCAACTGCAATTTATTAGTGTATGTTTTCGCTTGTGCCGCCAAGGCAGTTTTTCAACAAGTTTGCCAAGAGACCTCGTCTCGTGTGCCGCAAAATTTTGTCTTATTTTATTTTAGAAAAAAAAATGTTTAGTGTCTTAACTTTCATTCAATGAACAACGAGTAACTGAAAAATGCATCCAGATATAGGTTGCCAGCAGATTTCATTTTTTTTAAATAATAAATTAATCTGTCCATGAGATAGCATAGGGATTAATATAATTTATTTTGTTTGGTATTTTTATTATTTTAAAATTATTATCTTTCTGGACACAAAAACAGAAAAAACGTTTGCTGGCAGATAATTTCTGCCAGTTTAAAGACAGAAATATAGTAAAACAACAACAACAAAAGCATGTTACAAATATATTAAAATTCATATTTACAGAAAAAGTATGAACCAAAATAAATAATCTGCATACCTGCCAACACTACTGCTTTACAAGTTCGACTAAGGCTTAAAAAAATATATTAAAAAATAATTTAGATTTGTTATTTTTTTAATCTACCGCTTTTTAAATTGTAAACAACAACACAAAGTTGACTCACCTAGCGTTTTAGTCTACGGCTGCTTTATTTTGAAGCGAGACTTTAGTCTTTGTGCGTGAATAAACTGTTGAAAAGTTTGCAGTTTTCGGTTTTAAACACGCATGTTTTTTAATATTACGTTTTTTTAGTATTGTGTTTCAAGTGAAAAGCTAGAGTATGTGATCAAGTCTAACCTTTTTTTTAATGCCAAATGGTTCGCATGTATAGACAACAGTCTCCACATAGGTTTAAAAATGTCAATTAAAGCTACATAGTTTAAGGTGATAGAACGCATCCAAGTTGTCTTCGGGCAGTGGGCCTGAGCTAGTTGCCAGCCAGTCGCAGGGCACACGGACAGACAATTTGCTCGCTAATTTCACAACAAGGGACAATTTGAACCAGCCAATTAACTTAACATGCGTATTTTTCGAATGTGGGCAAAAATCAGAGTGCCTGCAGAAAAGCACTCAGGCCAAGGAGTACATGCAAACTCAAGGCTGCAGCAGCTGTAATTAAACCCTGGACTTCTTTACCGTGGGGCTGCGCACGAATCAACCAACCGCCGTGCCCTAAGAATTGATTTTTATAAGTGTTAAATGGAAGGTGTGCCGTGCCCCTAGATGTTTTAATGAAAAACATCGACTTGGCTCAAATGAGGTTAAGAAACATTGGCTTAAAGAGAAGTACCTTTTAATTTTAAGTCAGTTCAAAATAAACTATATGTAACAGAGTTGAAATTTGATTGTTTTGAATGTTTTTTTTAATTCTCACAAAATCTGTGTTTTTGTTGTATTACTGTTAATATTCCGGTACCTCATTCAGTTGTTAAGTCATGGGCGTCTGCGACTGTTTTTTTCGTTTGGCACTTTATGGGCTTCAGCGCTTGCCGTAGCTTAAGTGATTTTTGTAAGCGTTGAAGGTAAGCTGTGCCCAATATCAGTTGGATAAAAAAATGCATATTTTGCTAGACATTTGAGCTGCTTTCGAAATTATTTTTGTATATAAAGATATATAAGTTGTTCTAAATGATGTGTATTAAAAAAGCACTAAATAAGAAGTTAATACAGCTTGAAATGAAAATGCAACATGTTTTGATGCAAACACGCCACGAGGTGCGGCCTGTTGAGTGATGACCCGTTCTTTTGTATCTTCAATATTTTAGATAATTGCAGTCGAGAACAGAGACCCCTGACTTTTGTATTGTTTTATTTACTGAATGCAGGTACGTGGGAAAGTTATGTTCATTGTTATTATCGAAGTTTCATTATTAATGTGCTCGCATGTTGTCTGCTTGCCGTTGCTTAAGTGATTTTTGTAAGCGTTGAAGATAATTGCAGTCGAGAACAGAGACCCCTGACTTTTGTATTGTTTTATTTACTGAATGCAGGCAATAAACCCAGAGATTGTGAAACCTTGTGTCGTGCATTAACGAGGGTCGCTACATATATCACAATTATATATTATCTTTGGTGCCATGACTATGCTTATTCTTACAAAATAAACATTTTAGAGACCATTTTCACAAATTCAGAGTGCATTTTTTGGACAATAGCCACATCACATATTACATGGCCAATTTAACTAACTGTCTTAAACATGAATGGAAAAACCCAAGTAACGTGGCTGTTTTTATGATTATAGCCTCCATGTTATAAAGCCCCAATGATTAAGAGTTCAACACTAGATGGCACTGAATTCTCTAATATGAACAAAAACCAGTGCCATATAGAGCATAGTGCAGGAGCAAGTTGACAAAAAAATGGGGGCGACTTTAGGTAAGGATTACACTGTAGTGGGTTGTACATAATTCACCCACGGAACTATTGTTTAGTTGGCGAGTTCCTAGGGGGACTCTTAATTCGACCGGTTCTAGCCACTCTCGTGTGTTTGTTTTGGTTATCGCAAGTTTACATGTTATTAAAGCAGCGTCCGTTGGCACCTTTGTTTGACACTCCGCCTACGACTCCCGTCTCTGCTCGCTACATTGGTGACCCCGACATTAGTCTCGTGGAAGTTTCCGAGGCTGTGCATACTACTGAGCATACCGTCATGGCATACGCGCCCATCCTCAAGCTCCCCGAGTTCTGGGAGTCATCAGCGCTAACGTGGTTCGCACAAGCAGAGGCTCAATTCGCCCTGCACGGAATCACTAATGATGACTCTCGCTATTACCACGTGGTGTCTGCTCTGGGGAGCTCAACTGCAGCCAGAGCGGTGAGTTTCATCACATCCCCTCCTGAACTGGATAAATATAAGGGACTGAAGGCATATCTCCTCAGAATCTTTGAACTGTCGCGTTCTGAGCGTGCTCGACGCCTCCTTGCTATTCAGGGCTTAGGAGACAGTAAGCCATCGGATCACATGGAAATGATGTTAAACTTGCTTGGCACCGAAGAGCCAAATTTTCTTTTCATTGAACTTTTTCTGCGTCACATGCCGCCGCATGTCCAGACGGCGCTTGCGAATACAACCATTACAGATCCGCGTGCACTGGCAGAGGAAGCGGACCGGTTTTTCCTGGCCACACATAGATACACACATGAGGTGCTGGCCCCTACACGCACTTACAAACCATCAAGTGCGACGCCCCCAGCCAGCAAGGCACGCGCGGCCACCGACGATCAGAATGTGTCAGGTCTGTGTTACTACCATGCACGTTTTGGGCCCAGGGCCAAGAAGTGCCGTCCCCCTTGCACCTCCAACGCGACGGGAAACTTCAAGGCCTGCACTCTGTAGCGGCCGTGAGTGCAGGCGCAAGAAACCGGCTACTGTTCATCCGGGACGCCATCTCCGGCCAAAAGTTCTTGTGTGACACCGGCGCCCAGAGGAGCGTCCTCCCTGCCACTGTGGACGATGTGGGGGGGGGGAACACATGGACCTCCATTAACTTCTGCCAATGACACCCCCATCCGCACATATGGGACACGGACAGTGGACGTGTGTTTTGGGGGTCAGCAGTTTACATGGGACTTTGTCACTGCGGATATTGCTTTTCCTCTTCTTGGTGCAGATTTTCTGTGTGCCAATGGATTACTCGTCGATGTGAAAAATGGCCGCCTCGTTGACGCATTGAATTTCTCCTCTCTCGCGTGTGTCCGCGACAAAGGGATTTTTGAGGGTCTGTCCAGCTCTCTCTTGGACGGTGATATTTACCACCGGCTCCTCGCCGAGTTCCCCAGTCTGGCGAAGCCCACCTTCTCAGCCTCCACGACCAGACATGGGGTTGAGCACCACATTGAAACCAAGGGGCCCCCGGTTCATGCCAGGGCCCGACGACTCAATCCAGACAGACTGGCAGTTGCTAAATCCGAATTTGCTAACATGGAACGTCTCGGCATCATTCGCCGATCAGACAGCCCCTGGGCCTCTCCACTACACATGGTCCCGAAACCAGGCGGTGGCTGGCGCCCATGCGGGGACTATCGCCGCCTTAACGAGGCTACCACGCCCGACCGTTACCTAGTCCCGCACATTCAAGACTTCTCTGCACACCTGGCGGGCAAACTTCTCTTTTCCAAGGTGGACCTAGTGCGGGGATACCACCAACTGCCAGTGCATCCCTCAGATATACCGAAGACGGCCGTGATAACTCCATTTGGGTTGTTCGAATTTCTCAGGATGCCGTTCGGACTGAAAAATGCCGCTCAGTCCTTCCAAAGGCTGATGGATTCAGTGCTCAGGGACATGCCTTTTGTGTTCGTCTACCTGGACGACGTCCTGGTTGCCAGCTCCTCAGAAGAGGAACACTTGGAGCACCTCAGAGACCTCTTCACCAAGCTCAGTCAGCATGGCCTGATTATAAATCCCGCGAAATGTGTTTTTGGCGTACGCTCCATCCACTTCCTTGGGCATCTCATCACCAAGGATGGGGCTTCCCCCCTACCGTCTAAGGTAGAGGCCGTCTCCACCTTTCCTCAGCCGCCAACAGCACGGGGCCTCAGGGAGTTTCTCGGCATGGTGACATTCTACCATAGGTTTATTCGCTGAGCCGCTGATGTCATGCGCCCACTCTACGAAGCCCTCAAGGGCAGGTCACCCAATCAAGCTGTTGAATGGACCACTGAGAGGATCAAGGCATTCGAGGACACAAAAACCGCGCTGTGCCAGGCAGCCATGCTGGCTCACCCAGCCCCCGGAGCCCCTGTCGCACTGACTACAGACGCATCAGACCTCGCAGTGGGTGCCGTGTTCGAGCAGTGGGTTGACAATGCTTGGCAGCCACTCGCCTTTTTTAGTCGCCAGCTGGTCCCCAGAGAACGTAAATACAGTGCATTCGACAGAGAACTACTTGCCATCTGGTTGGCGATTCGCCACTTCCGTTTCATCTTGGAGGGCCGTGAGTTCATCGTCTTTGTTGATCATAAGCCTCTTACGTTCTCCATGTCCAAGACGTCCGAACCATGGTCTGCCCGCCAGCAGCGCCAGCTGTCATTCATATCAGAATACACGACTGACATCAGGCACATTGCTGGGAAGTCCAACGTGGTTGCGGATTGCCTGTCCAGAGCAACCATCAGCGCTGTGCAATTGGGGCTTGATTATTCCAGTATGAGTGTGGACCAGGCTTCTGATAACGGCATCCAAACGCTCAAGAGCTCAGACACTGGTTTGCGGCTGTAGGAGGTTGCGGTCGGAAACTCAGGGGCCAAGCTTTGTTGTGACGTCTCCATGGGTTGGCCTAGGCCGCTTGTCCCTGCTGGCTGGCGTCGGGCTGTTTTTGAGGCAATACATGGCCTGTCTCATCCTGGCAGGAAAGCATCCATTAAGCTAGTGGCCCAGAAGTTTGTGTGGAAAGGGATGAGAAAGGACGTCCGGGACTGGGTCGACTCATGCGTGGCATGTCAACGCGCCAAAGTGCACCGTCACATCAAGGCCCCATTGGTACCATTTGCCATCCCCGAACGGAAGTTTGACCATGTTAACATTGACCTGGTGGGCCCACTGCCCCTTCACACGGTTTCACTTACCTCCTGACGATGGTGGACAGGACGACCCGTTGGCCTGAAGCAGTTCCGCTGACTTCCACCTCAGCTGTCGATGTGGCCCGGGCGTTCATCGGAACCTGGGTCGCCCGTTTTGGACCCCCTGCAGATCTCTCATCTGACATGGGCGCACAGTTCACCTCCGAGATGTGGAACACGGTTGCCGAGAGCCTTGGAGTCAAACTTCACCGCACCACTGCCTACCACCCCCAGGCTAACGGGTTGTGCGAGCGGTTCCACCGCTCGATGAAAGCGGCCTTGCGCGCCAGCCTGACCGATGGGGACTGGGTCGATAAGCTACCCTGGGTCATGCTGGGACTGAGGACCGCTCCCAAAGAAGACCTTCAGTGCTCTTCAGCTGAGTTGGTTTACGGTCAAGTGCTGCGGGTGCCAGGTGATTTCATCCCAGACCCAACGACACCCTGGGCTGCATCCAGGGAGAAGTCCATCTTGCAGGGCACTGCGGGAGCGTTTGTGCCTATCCCCACATCGCGACACGGCAGGCCAGTTTCACGGGTTCCCTCCAACCTGCGCTCGGCTGGTTTTGTTTTCATTCGCCACGATGCCCACCGCGGACCATTGCGCCCTCCTTATGATGGACCGTTTAAGGTCCTGCAGCATGGCGACAAGACCATGGTCGTGGACATTGGTGGTAGGCCAGAGACTGTCTCCGTGGACAGGGTTAAGCCTGCCCACATGGATATGTCCAAGCCATTGGAACTGGCCCAAGCCCCACGGCGCGGCCGTCCTCCTGCGGCACGACCCTCCGGTCCCGTGGGTACCCACTCTGACCCTCCGCCCCCAGCAACTGTGGGCTTTCCAACTGAGTCCACAAGCTCTCACCCCCCCGCTGTTCCAACTCCTTGTACCCGCAGTGGCCGGGTCAGCGTCCCAACCAGGCACAGAGACTTTGACTATGGGTGAATTCTGGGGGGGCTTGTGTAGTGGGTTGTACATAATTCACCCACGGAACTATTGTTTAGTTGGCGAGTTCCTAGGGGGACTCTTAATTCGACCGGTTCTAGCCACTCTCGTGTGTTTGTTTTGGTTATCGCAAGTTTACATGTTATTAAAGCAGCGTCCGTTGGCACCTTTGTTTGACACTCCGCCTACGACTCCCGTCTCTGCTCGCTACAACACCAAGTATAAAAAGAAAAAAAAAAGTTCTAAACCTGTGTTTTTTTTAAAATACAAATTAACATTGGTATGATAAGCTAAGTATTTTAACTGAGTATTCGAATCAATGTTCTTTTTTACTGAATGAAAGTCTTTTTTAACCACTAGAATGCACCAAATATTACACTGTCCCTTAGGTACTGCAATTCACAAAGAGACGGTTTTCAAAGTTTAAACGAATTTTGTGAATGAATTATCACTAACCATTGAGTGGTTTTGAATGAACCAGATTACGTAAATAATTCCATTACAGCCAGCAAAACCTGGTTGACAAGACGTTTAGAGATGTATTTGGTTAAAGGTTGAAACACTAGTTTTTCATCACTTCGAAAAGACATTTTGAGGACCTCGTTTGGACCATCGTGGACAAATTAAATGCAAGTATTAATACTAGTGTTATTCATGTAATAAATACTGTGATTGACTTTGAATCTACTAGAAAGGGTATTCCCATCACCATAGAGGAACTTTCACTGAAATTGGCCTGTTGTGCTCAACAATCTTGTAGTTCGAACGTAATTATACTCATAATAAGAGTCATTATGAGCACAAATTATGTTCTTTTCTTTAAATCATCAACACAGCTCAATAAAACATTACATTTGGCTTTAGCCGTAATACATAGACATGCCAAGATTTATAAAAATACAAATCAAAAGGTTTTAACAAATTGGATAAGCTGAGTCCGTGAGTGTAAAATTATTGTTTCTCACAACATTTTTGTACAGCACACATTTTAATGTATGTCACTAAAAAAAAAAAACACATTGTGTCATTTGTCTCGATGCATTATAGCCATTTAGTTCTCACTTGTCAAATATGAACATTTTTCACCCCAAAAAGCATGAAAATGTTATGGTATGTAGAAGAAAAATATAACTCATCCTCTATAAATGTAACTTGAAAACAAGCAAAATTGTTACAGAATTGTGAGTAATAATTGAAATGTGACCATTTGTGCCATCACTAGAGCACTTTAGCCGAATAATTTCCCTTCATATTAACTACATGAGCAAATTCTATTGTCATGTAACAAATTCAGCACCCCCAATAATAACATTAAATAACAGAACAAAATAACTTAAGTTAACTCAACACAAGTAACCACAAAGGTGGCATTTTTTCCACAGGTAATCAACTTTTTTACGGTTTTTGTTCTTTAAATAACAGAACAAATTGCTTCAGTTCAAAAATAGAAGTCTTTCAGGTGCTACACTGATATGAACGTGCTAAATTCAATCTTTTTTGTGTATTCAGCCAAGGTGCCACATTTTACATTTGGGGAAAAAGATAAGAAAACTCAAGTCACCAAACAGCTTTCTTTTTTTTTTCACTTTGACTTTCCTAGTAGATGGATAATGAGTTCGTAGGTGGACAGGACAATCGCTGTGTTGGGGATTTGTCTAATTAACTGTGGAATGAGTCCTCTATAAAAAGCAGCGTAGCCTTCCTCCAAAGCTATTAACCTCCCGGTCTGAAAGAAATGCTTGTACTTGCTTCCTTCCTCTCGCAACCGTGTTCGAATCACCTCTGTGGAAACAGACAATACACTATTTAGCTTATTAAGTCCTCTGGTTGTGACAGAAAGCGTGCTTACCGTGTGGATAGGCTATGCAGGATGCACAGCCCTTTGAGAAAGCGGCTGCCATCATCAGGTGCAGAAAGTCTGATGCTTTTTTCTCATTTTCGCTATTCGGAGAGGCAAGCTCGTTGTCGGCGAGCTGCTTCTTGAGCGTCTCATAGATGAGGAAGCAGATCATGGTCTCAGAGATGCCGGCGTAGGATGCGGTCAGGCCACGGTAAAAGCCCCGGATGCCCTCAGTCTTGTATACATGACGGGCGCACTGCAAGGCATTCATTTTTTTCTCTCCTCGGGCTCTGAAAACGCAAACAATCATACTTTTGATACTAGTGATGACCACTAAATGACTAGTGATGGTGTGTGTGTGTGTTAGCTGGGCGTTACTGCCTGTGTGCGCAACCTAGATAGGCTTAGTGACAGCGGTCTGTCAAGTCAATAAAGGACACCAAAACAAATTAAGAAGCATGGCGACAGCTACTTCATTAATTAAATCAGACTGAGTAAAAGTCAGAAAAGCACAAAGAAACGGTGATCACCATTGGATGCTCAGTGGCTAATTATCAGGAGAGAAAGCCATAACGGTGCTGCAGATCCAGCCTATTGCTACAGCTAGGCTACATAACAAACGATGCAGGTGTGCAGCTGCCAGCCACTTACTAAACTGCTATCTTACACTGAAAAGAGAAGCCTTCCAATTTTGTTGTATTTTTGTTTAATGCTAACAAAAACCATACATTCAACTGCAATTCTGCGTTACCGTTTTTTTTTTTTGGTAAATGTATAGTTGTTATCTTGTTGTATACTCTCAGTCGGTAAGGAAATCATCTCGAGCTAAGTTTGACCTTTGGGAGATTTTAGGGGCATCACTACTTTGTGGATTTTCACTTTTCACAGGTGGTATTGTACACAACAATTATTGCCCAGTTCAACAAAAGCATCTTAACAAGCTACAAGAAATTTCTTCTATCGTATCTCAGAATAAACACAATGTGAAGTGTTCTGCAAGAGCTCTTCAAATATTAATCTTTTGGTTAACTGTTTACTTATCTAGGAGCTGTTGATCTCTAACTGAACAGTTAAATGAAAAACTTGACTTGGATGAAGCTTATTTTGTGGAATCCATTTTTACTTCCTTAAAAATGAATACATTTTTTGTGACCTTGCATATTGAACACCCTGCCCATTCCCCCAATGCAAGTGTAAATATAGACTCTTCTTCTGCACACAGGCCAATGCGTCAGCACTGTTTATTTACGGAGCCAGATCACAAGCTAAGCGTCACATAGTGAAAGGCTCAAGGACAGCGAGGCAGGTGGTGTAGTTTTCAGTTTAAATGACATTCTACACAAGGACTATCTGCTTTCTGCGCACCTATTCTGATGATGTTCAAATGTTACTGAGCCACGTGTTTAATATTGCAAAGAACATAAACAATTTAAAAAATGCCACGAAAGGCCCAATAAACTCACAAATGGTTGTACAAGATTTTTGTTACTTCAGTCATTTCAAAAACCTTTCGTTTTCACACTGTCCCTATATTTTGGGGATAAACACATATTTGCTTCCCAAAAATGCTTAGACATCTCAAAATGTAATCCAAATTTGGCAATATACATTTGTAAATATCTTGTAGTATACAAAAGGCAGAGAAACACACACAAAAGTCCCCAAACAGGATTTAAGGGTCATTCAGTGAGTTGCTGGACAGCCAGAATTAGTGGTTCCATGGCAACTAATGGTTTTGAAATTATGGCTTTTAACTCACTTTTTCTCTAGCTGCATCCTCGTTTTGACCATCCACACTGGGTTCATCAAGGAGTTTGTCACAAAAGCTGAGGAAAAAAAACACAACATTGTTACTCTAACAACAAACATTCCAAATTTGTTAAGGAATGAGCACCAATATATATATATATATATATATATATATATATATTGAAGCCCACCCAAAGATTTTAATCAGACAGTTTTTTTTTGCAAGGTGGCAAAAAAATACTTAAGTCTCACCTGCAATACCCGCCGAGGACATGTGAACAGGACCGCTATTGGGAACCAGCAATCCATTGAAAAGTTCTTTGGATTTGGAATATGCAGCAAAGTAAATGGCTCTAAGAAACATGAAAACAAACATGTAAAAACTCACATGCCATTAAATGCCCCAGAATGATTTTCACTACAGCAAAATGTGAAAACATTGTCACGTTGGGAAATTGGTGAATTTAGTTTTAGCAAGGTGGTGGTGTGACGTACGGGACTCTCGGAAATTTCGAATATTTTGGATTACATCATTCATGTTCTGTAAGGCAATCAAAAACATGTTTTACATTTTAGATTCATATGAATCAACAAAAATGCAACACTATTTGTTTTATTATCTTACCGCCTATTCATATTTTTTCATGATTTTCTAATATTTTGAGATGGGAAATGTGAGTTTGCCATAATCAGCACTATTGAAACAATAAAAGACTTGCAATATATCAGTTGATTTGTACAAAATGCAGACTGGATGACATTTTTGAATTGCATTGGTGTCCTGTAAACAGCAGACTAGCTGTTTCCCTATACTTCTTTATGGGAACACACTGTTACCGTACTACAATGGGTTGAATAACAGAGAGCAACAGAGGCCACAAGAGCTGTCCTGAATGGGAACATGTCCAAGTTGGCTAGTGGAACAGTATGACAGTCACATTATTGAATAAAATACTTGTGATGTGGCTAATCATCAACCAAAGGGCAGAGATAAATGTAGAAATCAAGCAGTGTCAAGGTCCAATCAATGTTTTACAGAGCATCAAATGATTTATGGAAATAGTACAATACTCTGAAGTAAATATGTATTTTCTTGTTACAAAACAAAACTGGAATGTGGAAAATCATAAAACCTAAACAAAATATAATGAAATTATGTTGTGTTAACGATAGGTATGCACGCTAATTATCGGGTGAATAGCAAAAAAAATACTAATTAAAAAAACTGATTATTGATCACTTGGAGGCATGCTATAAAATCCAATCAGAAGACACTACTTGTTAGAAAGATTCCAAGTATTCATGTTCCTTATTATAATGTATTGAGATTGCTTTATGTAGTATTTGTGCAACTTAGTGTCTCCTCGATACCTCTAGCATAATATCTGAGGCATCAGAAACCTTGAAAAGCCCTTGTTGAAAGCATAGCTGAGGACGTGTTCAGCACTGTTGTGATCGTACAGGCTTCTGAACTATAGTGACTATTGAGTTGTTTTTTTTTGTTGATGGAACTTTTTGTGTCGCACTCCATGTATGTTTGTCCCCAAACATTCATTTAACTAAGATTGATAGCTGTACGTGCACTAGTCTTAATCATGGCACAATGTGTTCCTTTATTCGACTTAAGTCACTAGACATACAAAAAGTGTAATGCACACATTCAAATAGTTTGTAGTCATTTAGCAAATTGTAGCCATCATAATTGTGTAGTCTGCCCTCTATGCATCAGCATTTGTAAAACTATATTAATACAATGTGTCCAGCTAAAATCATTTTACCTGATAAAAACGAGTGATGGATTTTTCATAGCGAAGGCTTGCATACCTATAACTATTGCAGTACGTGTAGAATGTTTCCAAGTGAGGTTTTCACATGATGAATACACCCATAATTATACACAAAGGCACTTTCTATATATCATTATAACGGTGCTCATAACAATTAGTTATTATAGTTTCTATAGTCATTATTGACAAAGGAAGTAATCCACCAACCTATTGATATTTTTCCCCTAAATTTATCATGCAGTTTTTACAAAGGTGATTGGGTATCTGTGTCTATCTAGCAGGATTTTATTGCTTTTTGGTAGGAATTTTTTTTTTATTGTACATGCCTAGTAAATAATGATAAATTGGTCAACACTTCATGGAATAACGAATTATATTAAAAGCAGCAGAATAAATTTGAAGAATAAACAAAAAGCAGGAGCAACGTGGACCATGTTTTTTGCATTGTGTGAGTTCAGTGTGGTAATGTATTGCTTTGAATGTTATAAACCAAGCCCGTTTTGGGTGTGCGTAGAACAAACAAAAAAATAAACACACATGAATGTTTGAACCTATGACAACTACAAAAAGTCATGTCATGAAGCAAAGGACCCGAGATGAAATAACTTAGTCGTGAGAACCACAAACGAGTTTTATTTGACTTTGCAAACATTTTGAAGTCATTTGAATATATTATCCAGTAAAATATGTCACGTTGTTACGTGAGTTGGCTCAATTTTGTTTGGTTCAGTGGGAATTTTCTGAATCCAAATGATAAAATCATTTTGTGGATTGATTCTCATAATCTTAACAATAGTTTGTTTGTAATTGCCTTTTCCCGGTAGAACAGAACTACATTCAAACAGTGTAAGGAATCATGCTTTTGTGAAGAGAGGAAAAAATATACATTTCAGTTCAGTAATTGTTCTCGTAAGGGCAATTAAGCCTACATTTTTAATATAAAGTTGTTTTTTTAGGGTTCAGGTCAAGGACATCTCATGTGCAAACAGCTACCAGTGAAACTACTTGCAAGCATCGGGGCATTGCCACACACTTAGACTTTGGGCTTAAAAATAATTACATAAGCATGGTGAGGGTTGTCTAAATAACAAAGAAGAAAGTCTAATGTGTAGCAGAGAACTGCTTTACCTCGAAGGAGCCACACCAACAAGATTTGGCCCCAGACCACGGAAAAGAGATCTTGGTCCCTCTTTCTCTAAGATTGATCTGAAAGAAGCAAAGCAGAAACAAAGATAAAGAACGCTTTTAGCAGCAGTATTACAACAGCTCGGTGGCCTTGGGGGTATGGCGCCCGCCCCGAGACTAGGAGGTTGTGGTTTAAGCCTCGGCCGAGTCATACCTAAGACTTAAACATTGGTACCTGCTTGGCGTTCAGCATTAGGGGGTCTGGTCACCTAATGACTCCCAACACCTCAGTTGGGTTGAGCGAGGGGGCTGGGAATCCCCTCCTCTGAATCAATCTCCCAAAAAGTCAGAAATGACTCTAGCCACCTCCCACTAGGGGGATATGGCTGTGGTATATATATATATATATATATATATATATATATATATATACATATTACAACATTTTACAACTGCCGATTTGAAAAACTTGTTTAATTGTCGTAAAACGCACACAAAAAAACATGCAAGTTCTTTAAAAAAGAAAAACCTGCCTAACAAGAAAATGCAATGGATGAAGTAACACTTTTGAGAGTTCTAAAATTCAAACAACAGAAGCAAGTCCTACTAGAGTACATGGCTGCACTGGATGTGTTTTCAGAGCAAAAAAACGCGGCACTGCCATTGCAAGTTGAGTATTTTCTGGACAATAAGTCGCAGTTTTTTTTTTCAGTTAGGCTGGTGGTGCAACTTATACTCCAATGAGAGTTAAATGTTAAGTTATTAACCCTTTATACCAGGGGTGGCGAATGCGTGGCTCTAGAGCCGCATGCGGCTCTTGGCCAATAAGAATGTGGCTCTTTGCCTCATCATATTTTCTATATACTGTGGCTCTTTGCCTTGTTTCATGTTTGGTTTTTTTGTGTGTATTGAGGGTGGACACTTTCCTTGAAATCAACACAAGAACAATACTTGTATTGTAATGAGGAGTGTGTTATGGGAAATAATGTTTTTAATTGTGTGTGTCTGTCATGGCAGGTCAGTGCGTGGTGTGGCTCTGACTCTCAGTTAAAAATTTCGGCTCTTTGTGTCAAACTTGTTCGCCAATCCTGCTTTATTCATACCATTGAGTTTTAAAATTCACATGTTATTTTCACACTTCAGCAAAAGAGGGTGCTAGACTTGTGTTGATAACTTGAGGGTGGACAAGATGAAGTGGCTGATGATCCTGAGATGGATTTTTTTTACTGGTAAAAGTGACACTAGGATGAAGATTTGACTGTTTTCAGTGGAGTGAATGTGAGCATGTTTGGTAAGCATGTCCTTTATATAAAGCTAGAGCTTTATGAAAAACTCTTAATACGTTACGCTGTTACCAAAGTTTTTTGTTATCAAGCGTGTCTTGTCTCCGTATATGTAGCAGACCGTACCATACAGTGTTCCCCCCCTTTTTTTTTCTTCGAGATAAAAATAAACTCCAAAAACACACTTTTTATCAGATAAATTTCCACCAAAAATGTGGCTTGTATAGGTTTTTTCGATCAATATGCATTTTTGGGCTGGTGCGACTTATACTCCCTGAGAAGCTTGCATTAAAAAAATTGTTATTTAGAAAGATTTGTTTAGAGCAAGAAAACATTTTGTTGGACTAGGGCTCTAAATGTAGCTCATAAGTTTCCTGTTGCAATAACCTCTTCTAAACCATTAAAGAATAACAACCATTCAAACACGATCACAAAAGCAGCAGTACTGATATTTAATACTGTAATTTACCAAACCATCGATAGAATTATTACCTTAAATCTAAAACACACATTGGATGATTTGGTCAGTATTTTGACCAATACCTCATCAGCACAACATTAGTTATTTTTGGTCGAATTAGATGAAGAGCAAATGAGTTTAACTTCTGTCCCCTTGCTGGATGTGACGCGTTTGCTGTGTGATTGCCTTTCAAAACAAGTGTATTCATGATTAAAAAGTTTACAAGGCTGCACATTCATCTAAGATCTAGCATCTGGGTTGTGCATTAAAAAGGCACCAGAATCATGCATTTGAATTTAAAATGTACAAAATATTCTTCTGAGGGGAGCATGCCCCCAGACTCCCTAGACTGACCATCCACCAGGGTCTCACAAAATTCTTTGGAAAAACAATGCTGTTACCATGTAAAAATCAGCCAAAATCTAACTAGTGGCTTAAACAAACATAGGAGCAGAGGAACAAACAAACTTTTGATAAAATGTCTTGTTGGTATAAGCTTGATCTGGTTCCCATTTATGATAACATTGGTAAAATGGCGGCGCCCTCTGTTGGCTGCGGCTGCATCGGCTCGCTACAACGGGTCAGGTGTATCGACATTTCGTTCTTACAAAAGAGTGACAATACAAAGAAAATTATTATTATTATTATTATTATTATTATTATGCAGCATCCTCAATATATTTTTGTGTGAAAAATAAATAAATAAACCCCCCCAAAAAACAGTCGCGTCCATGCAAATGCTCACGGCTCGCCTCACCGTTAGGCTTGGCGTCATTATCATCTTTCACCCAAAAGTCTTTTTCTTGGTTTTGTTTCTCTCTTCGGGTTAAAACACTATTGCTCATTTTTGGAAGAGAAAAATGTAAAGTGCAAAATATTTAATCAGAATTGCTCCCTTGAGAAATCTCAAAACCCTAAGTCACGTGCAATTCATTTATTTACAACACACAACCACAAATGCACACATTGTCTATTTTGCTTTTGGTGACCTTCATAAATCTAATGGCTAAAAATTCAATGTTGGCAAAAAGCAAAGAAATATATATATATATATATATATATATATATAAAAAATATATTATATATAATATGTTTGTACGTTAGCCCCTGAACCGCTCTCCCACCTACTAACCACCTGTTCTCCAACAACAGCCATGTTAAAATGAAACCAAGTGCTTTGAGGTCAGTCACTTGCTAGGTGTTGTTTATGGGTGACAAAGAATAATACTACTCTATGTGTCTTCTTTTTACAGTGTAAAAGTATGTAACATGACAAAGGCAGCACAGACTGTAGACGCAAAAGTGAAAAAAAAATATTTGCAGTATAACCACTTGCAACCATAATTGGTGCAATCTTATCATTGCATGCCGCGGGTCTCAATGTTTTTAGAGCTTCACTTGACATTATTGTAGATCAACTAACAGTCTCGGTCATCCGCTTGGCATTTAAAAATGCCGCAGTAGCACACTATTAAAGAAATATCTTTGCAAATTCCCCTAGTGCTTCCCTGTAGCATTTGTAAAAAAAGAAAAAAAATGTTAAACAGTCCCTTCAATGTATAAGTCTGTGTATTTTTTCCCATGGAATACTGGTTGTGTCACAGCAGGCAACTGTTTAGAAACACTACGCAAGACCAGGAATGACAAAATGTACTCAATCCTATAGGACAAGATTAGTGCTCTCTGTAGTGGTTGACTGCACCATTTTTTAGCGCCAAAAAGGCATGCATACAACTACCCTTGGGGCTTTCTCCTATGTAATGTAATAGGCCTTTGGTTAGTGGAAGGAGGAGTTTGTAATGCCTACATGTTTTGGAACATAGTGTCCCAGCCGTAGCAAATGCCTGAAAATGCACAATGTACAGTCTGAGCATTTAGGAGTCTCAATACATTTGACTAGGGATGTATAAAAATGAAAAACATTTTGGGGAAAAAAAATAACACAAGTGAAACGTTTGGAAGAAGGAAAAAAAACAACACTGAACATCCAAATAAATTACAAAAAAAGAAAAATAAAGGAAACTTTTAATTTAGCACTGATTTTCTTAAAAAAAAAAAAAAAGTACAATAGAAAATGATTGATACAGTGCTGTGAAAAAGTATTTGCTCCCTTCCTGATTTCATTGGGGTTTTTTCACATATGTATCACTCCCAAAGATTTCAGATACACACGCAGCAATTTCATTACCGCACAAAGACAACCCAATGAATACAAAATGCGGTTTTGAAATGTTAATTCAATGTATTAACGTACAAAAAAAATTCAAAACCTATTTGGTCCTAAGTGAAATAGTAATCGCCCCCTAAACCAGATAGCAAGTTCTGCCACCTTTAGCAGCGACAACGGAAATCAAAGATTTACAATAATTGGTAAAGGGTCTTTCACAATACTTTGGGGGACTTTTGGCCCACTGTTCTAAGTGGCCGACCAACTAAGATAACTTCAAGTTTGCGACAGCTCATCCAAGAGGGCGCAAAAGAACCTCAAAAAATATGCAAAGAACTGCAGGCCTTGCTAGCTTCATATAAGGTGAATTATTTTGTATCCTCAAGACTTTTGGAAAAACGTTGTCTGGACAAAGATTGAACTTTTTGTAAGGTGTGCAGCCTGTTACATCTGGTGCAAAAATGGCACATCTTTTGACAAAAAGGACGTGATGCCAAGAGTAAAGCATTATTGTGGGAGTGTAATGGTCATATGGGTTGCTTTGCTGCCTTAGCACCAGGACAACTGACAAAAAATAATGAATTGTGGTGTTTACCATGAAGTCCTGAAGGAGAACATCTGGCCATGAGTTCATGCCATCAAAATCAAGCGCTTTAGGATAATGCAGCAGGACAATGATCAGAAACACGCCAGCAGGTCAACCTCTGATTGGCTCAAAAAACAAAATGAAGGTTCTGGAGTGGCCAAGTCTGGATCTAAATCCAATTGAGATGCTCTGGTTGACCTTAAACGGGGAGTTCATGCTAGAAAACCCTCCAATATGGCAGATTTGAAACAATTTTCAAAGAAGAGTGGTCCAAAATTCCTCCACAACGCTGTGATAGACCCATAACCAATCATCATAAACGTTTGATTTATGTTATCGCTGCCAAAGTTGGCCACGCTATTGGGTTTAGGGGTCAATTACTTTTTCACACGGGGGCAGACATGTTGATTTCGTTTTTTTGTGCCTTAATAAATGGAAGCAACATTTCAAAATTGAATTTTGTATATTCTTGAGTTGTCTGTGTGATATTAGAATTGGTTTGATGATTTGAAACCCTTTTAGGCGATGTATATGCAAAAAAACCAGAAATCAGGAAGGAGGCAAATACTTTTACAGCACTGTACATGACTGGCGTATTGCTAGCTGCATTATTAACTATGTTATTAAGGCATATATTTTCTTTAGAAAAAATCTTAAGAGATCTAAAATGCAAACAACACAAGCAAGTTCATTCAACTTTAGTATTTAAAGTAAGGGAATTGTTATGAAAAGAGATGCCCTGTAACTGCTGCACTCAACAGTCTCTCACAACCACTTTTTTTAAGTACCGGTACATATTTTGGGGGCATTTTTTGCCTTTAATGGACAGCAGAGTGTAAAGACGCAAAAACAGGAGGAGAGGAGGGGGTGATGATGGTGGTGGTGATAAAGAAATGAGCATTGTCCATTATAAAAAGTAACACTTGCAAATAATAATAGTAAATTGAACAACAGACACTTAGCTTAGTAACGGACAATCAACTTTGCGGAAGAAATGTCACACACAAAGTTCGATGAAGAATTAAAACTGCTGAACTGTAATAAGTAGGCTTTGCAGTTTTAGCATTTAAACCTTAGCCAAACTCCAGCGAGCAGCTACTAAAAACATGTGAGCAGAAAGACACAGAAACTTTAAATAAAATGTCCTGTCAGTAACAGCTTGGCAGTTCTCCCATTTTGACAGCCATCTCCATCTCCTCCCATCAGCAAACACTAGGTTTGTGAAGATTGTCTTATAATTGACAGAATGTCATCACAAAAAAAAATTTTTAGATAGAATTTTTCTTTACCTTCAGCCAAAACTGATAATGCATTTCTGGGTCATCACCACATTTTACCTTAAGACTTGTAACAGCCCAGGTGTAACAGTTCCAGGTCGGATAACTCCAGTCCCAGTCAGCGTCCCAAGCTGGACTTGGAAAACGGGCCGGAGGGTGAGTCCGGAAGACTGTAGTCGGGTCTTTAACACCTCCAATGGACAGGTCACGATGGCTCCCACTGTCCCGCTACACCTGCAAAGGGTTATAACGTGTATAAATGTTGTATCCCAGTGCAGAAGAAGTTGTGTCAGAAGACCAAAGCCAGGGCCTTTAGGGTGCGCGATACTAAATATCCACTTTGCAGTTTTGCTTTTTTTGGTGCAGCCGTTTCTAGTTGGAGGAAAACATGGAACTCCAGGGTAAACACGTAATAAAGACATTAAAGAGAAAAAAAACATAATAGACATTCAGGATAAATAAGCAAAAATATTTGCAACATGCATGATATTAAAAATTGGCCTAAGTTAAAATAATAGTGATATGAATAGAATAAAATAGAATAAGAATTAGAATAGAATGCCTTTATTGTCATAACACAAAGTGTGAAAAATAAAAGTGCATTGTAGCAATATTATATTGAAAAGTAGTGCAATTACATTTGGCAGCAACAGATATTTTCAAATAAGTCGCCATCTATATGTATATTTTTTTTTGGGGGGGGGGGGGGGGGGTTGTCCTTATTGCCCCTGCGACCCTACTGAGGATAAGCGGTGCAGATAATGGATGGATGTCCTTATTGTCATCGATATCAACGTTGTGATACTGCAACTAGACATGGCACTTCAAGGTAACGTGTATTAAAAAAAATCAAAGAAAAAAAGAAGATAAAAGACTGTCGGGATAAATAGGCAATATATTTCTTAATTTGTGCTTAACAAATGGCCAAAATCTTGATAAAAGTGCAACGAAAGAATAGTGCATTGTAACAGTAGTGCAATAAAAGGTGTTGGAATAACATTTGGCAGTAAAATCCATATTTGCAAGATATTTATTTTTCTTTTTTTCAGCACTTGTTTCGAGTTGTTATGCTCCTAAGGAGGAAACTGTCTTTTAGATGGTTTATCTTTGTTTTGTGGGACCTGTAGCACCTACCAGAGGGCAACAGGTCAAAGAGGTGGTGGCTGAGGGTGAGAATAGTCCTATGTAATGTTGATGGCTCTGCTGTGGTAACACAATGAGGCAAAGTCCTCCAGACTGAACAGAGAGCAACCAGTGATCTTCTGGTCTGTGTTTTCTTTCGGTCTACTTCCTTAAACAGTTTTGTTTTTTTTTATCAGCAAAACAGCCACTTTACACGGGATAAATAAGTTCAGAAAAAAACTTGGAATAGGCAGATTCAACCGCTTATTTACTTATCAGCAACTGGGAATTTATCTGGATTGTATAAAAAGGAGGAAATATGCGAGTTATCGGAAAAGGCTGAGCTGAATCTTACCCCATTTTGACCATTGTTGCGTATGATGAGCGTTTTAAGATTGAATGGTGTACGGTAAGTGATTTGTGCAATTGCAGGCAATGTCAAAGTTAAAGCGACTTTTCAAGGTTACAATGGCGTCATCTAAACATAGGCTGTCAAATATTTACTGCAAAATTAACGTGTCACCTGTTAAGTTGACAACCGACTTGCACCCCGACAAGCATTTTCTTTTCGCTAAAGTTTAGCTTTGTACTATCCGTAATCGTTGACGAGGAACAGTCTCTTATTACATAACAGCAGCCGGCTACAACACGCTCAATCAGCCATCGTGCCAAGAAAGTATTGGACAAACGTCAGCCATAGCGTAGCCACATAGTGGATCATGTAAAGCACCAAAAAGTAGCGTTATCTGCCCGGAACGTGACACCAAATATACATACGACGTGCTGAGCTCGCAAGCTAATATCCGCTAGGACGAAACGTGATATTTGTATGAATGATGTTAATGAGGTATTTAATGAATTGTTCCGATTTATGTGACAAGATTGAAATTCACAGCGTGTGTATAAAATACATAAAGTATGGACGTAATTATACAATAAATTAAACCCGATTGATATTTATATGCTAACGCCAGCTAGCTGGCGCTAAACGTTAGCACGTCGGCTAACGGCTCGGTACTATAAATCCAGCAAATTGAAAAGCAATTGAGTGTAAATGTGACGCATTAAAAAAGACGTTTAATTTTGTTTAGGGATTTTTGCACATATTTAAAAATGACTTACCCCCCGGCGAAAAGATGCAGAAGCGTGTCTTTTTGCGCCATCGTCACACTTCTTGGGTCTCCCCCTTTCAAATAGCCACCATATTATTTTATTAATGTCCGAAGAAAAGTCACTTAAGCGCAGAACAGGACGGGTTGGGTGTTCCGAGCACTGGGCGTCCTCACGTGGAGAGTTCTGGGTGCCTCTGTGTGTGTGTGAACCGGCAGGGCGGAGCTGTCAGAGGGAGGCAGATCTTGTGTAGGCGTCGCTGACTTGGGAGCGTCATTTGATCGGATGAGGGCGTAGTCTATGACGCAGAACACGTGTTTGCCGTACCACGTTGAGACCTTTTCGAGTCTTGCTATGTTGTTTCAACGGACGTAAAAATAAAAAAGGATCACGAGGTCGATCGCGTTGGATTGGCAAGTGGTTCAAAAAATGTTTCTGTTATGATGTCGAATCCCTTTGTCAACAAAGCACAGACGATTTGTTTTGTGTGTGTAAAGAACTGTTAAGGATGACGTAGCCGAGGCCTTTCAAGTGGATTTATTCCAGTGCACAAAAAGCGGTTACAGTTTATCACTGTTTACGGTTCCTTGGTCCTCCTGCTGTGGGGCCATGAGATGCGAGTTAAAATCGTGCCTTACTTCGCTTTTAACCATACCCTTAAAAAATATTCTGGCATTGAAATGAAAGGTTGATGACTTGTTCCAACCCCCCAAATAAGTTTAAGTGATCTACGTTTACGTGGTTATGTTGGCGTTTATACAAACATTTTCTTGCCCACTCAAGCTTTGAGATTTTATTTCCTCCTATGTTCCTTGCTCGGAAAAAGCTGGTCTACTAGTGCTCCCAAGAGCCAAGAAGAAATCCGTAGGTTTAAGAGAGTTCTCCCTTTAGGTCGCGGTGCTGTGAAATGCTCTGCCTGCTGAGAATAGATCTGCTACCTCAGTGGAAGTGTTTAAAACTAGGCTTAAGACACACTTATATTCATTAGTTTATGAATGATGTTGACCTCAGGAAACTCAACTGGGCATAGTCTGTACAGCCCTTTGAGACTTCTTGGGATTAAGGGCTGTACAAATAAAGATGACTTGACACCTATCACTCCAATAATATACCTTATTTCCACACTTAAAGTCACACTCTCAAAATACTCATTTGTAATACATTCCCTCCAGAGGCACCTGGCAACTACGTCCCTTCTGGTTTGTAGTTGATATCACTAAGGAATTCGTTGTAATCTGTGCAAAAAAAGATGAACCATCATTTATTGTTTTAATACATATAGGTCGAGAAATTTGTATTTAATTTACATAACACGAAACTTAGCTAGAGGGAGCGGACATGAGTGTCCTCAAAAAACCTTGGCCAGGCAAAAAATGGGAATGATAGTGCCGTTTGGTCATGGAGTCTCTGTAGTTCACAATCTTTCTTGTGTTTCATTGCACTAGACAATACAGCGACATCTGTCAAATACTACATTAAATCCCTTTAAAGTAGGGTACTTTTTACCGCAGCAGATGTGCACACATAAAAAGGTGAAAACAATTGTAAGCTTAACAGGCAATGTTCCACAAATTACTTGTTAACGCCATAGCAGGACTTTTTTGTTCAAAGTTCTCAAAATGGTTAAATACATTTCATGCTCAATGCAATCCAGTGAAGTACATCAATATTCAAAGAGAAAAACGTTCGTTATATCTTAGGAAAATATATTGAGCCAATACATTTTTAAAGGACATACAAGATATGCTCATTGAGTCATACGTCATTTCTTGGTGCAATAGTACATCCTAGTGTTTACTAGCTAGATGTTTATCTACCAGCAGGTAGCCCCCGCTCGTTGTGATAAGAACTGGAAATAACAGGAGATAATGAAACAAGAAAAACAACTTTTCTCCTGAGAGTACAAACAAGGAATGTTGCTGGGTTGGACAAAAGGTGCATATGACGCAGGTGCAGTTTTATAGACAGTTGAGGTATAGTTACACAACCACAAGTCTGGTACTGTACATCTGGGAGTTCAGATGTTAGACAAGTAACATCAATGCTAAGGGAAAAAAACACAGAGATTCAAGAAATAAACTTTAATAGTTACATAGAAACATCTATAAAGATTAAGAAAAAGACAATAAAATGCAAGTAAAGAAAAGACAGATGTGGCACATTGAGGGCTGAATAAAGATGACAGAACAGCATGTTTAGAACAACCAGGATATGATAGTAACTGTATATCATCAACGCAGCATATTGTGGATTGTCAAACTTTGATATGATGCTATAAACAAATATATTTGTTGATCCATAGAACAAAAACGCCCCACATCTCCCTTATCATTAACTTGGTAAAATAAGTGCCCTGGTATGTGGAGATGGAAACAAGCTGTGAAAAGTGACTGTGGGAACAATAAGTCAGAATGGCAAAGAACCCCAAAACTGACTTTAAAAACGACGCAATTTCAGTAATAAATTATTTCAAATACATGCTATGAATCATCACAGTGACATACTTCAGATTTCTGCTGATTTGTTAGTTCCTGTCAGCTGCCTTGCGTGAGCAGAAGTGACCAAGTCAACGTCTCGCTACATTAGTCTTACTGGAATGGTCAGCATTTCAGGTAAGTTACAATAATTGTTGGCATTTTTAAAAAAAAAACTTTAAAAATAAAAAAAAAATAATAAAACTTCATAACAATCCTTATTATAGCTTATCCCCAAGGATGAGAGTAAGCCTAATTGTATGCCTTAGTTTTTAATTGTGCGCATAAATGCTACCATCTGGTGGTCAGCCGTCACACAACAGCATGTGAGCGGCAAATCATGTCTTAGCAATCAAAATCTTTTCATATTGCCTAAACAGTCTCATCTTTTACATAGGATACTGACAACTATAGACTTGACTGTTAATGCATAACTCCCCCATCAGCATGTGCATAGAGCTCAGTGATTCCTGAATTATTTTTATGTGAAGAGTAAAACTGGACAAGCGTTTAAAACAGGTTGAGAACTTTAAAAGTGAGTTCAGCCAGTATCACAAAAAGCACATTTGTTGAAACATCCATGAGCCAAGTCTGTCCAACAGGCTTTAGAAATGCTGTCAAACTAGTTTAGGCCAAAAATGATCCCAGAGACGCTCGAGAGAGAAAATAGTTCGGGAGAAAGGGGAGGGGTGTGCTAATGAACTTGAATGTGCCATCATTGATAGAGCAAGTAGTTCTTGAGAAAGGCCGGCAAGGGCAGTCTATTAATTTCACCCAGACGATCTCTCCCTAGAGACACCCGTACCGAGCGACGACACAGATCCATCAGGGACAGAGGTTCAGCTGGGGGAATACAACAGGAGAGTTTGTCAAGATTATGAGAAGTGAATCAAAACACAATTTTTCACTCAAACATTTACAGCTCTCCTGCAGTTGACACATTCAAACCAGAAAATAAGACAAAAATGACAAAAATGCAACTCAAGCAATTGATGTTCAATAGTTTTAAGAGGTGAGCAAATCTGATGCGCTAAAAGTTCTGCCAGTAATTTAAATCTCGTATAAAAAGACTGTTCTTTGTTAAAAAACAAAACAAAAAAACAATAATACATTCTGGATTCATTATCAACAGAAACTCAAGTCTTATTGTTCTGAAATTGCAGATTACAGCATATACAAACATTTCTCTCAAAATATTTGAATATTATGAACAAGTATACTTGTAGGATATCAAACTAATGAGCAATATTATAACTGACTTTTATAGTGAACTTGTAATAAATCCATAATGTATCACATTATTTTAATTGTATTACAGAAAACAAATAACTATCAAGATATTCTAATTTTCTAGGACAACCCTGTATAACATTACAGTGAGAAAAAGCAGAATTCCCTTAAAAATTATGAGGGAATGGAACAACAGAACGTTGAAGCACACTTCAGTGAATGGTCTCAAAGTAAAAAAAAAGCTTAGTGTAACAGGCAACTCTAACAGTCATGTTAATGCAACATGACCAACAAGAGTGCCATTAGACCATAATAATAATGTGACCATTTTATAACTAAAAAGATAATTCGTTGCAATAAAAAAAAAAAGACGTATTTCCATTATCTTTGCACTTTATGCAAAAAGTCAAAAGAAAAAAGTAAATGGAGGCAAGTTATTTAAAAATAGCAATAATGACCTGTTCACGTTGATTGGATAAAAGCAAACAGATGAATAGCAGCAACTTGTACTTACGATCCAGTCCGTTTATGTACCGCATTCGGATTTCACAGTGTCCCCACACAGCGCTCACAACTGGATACAGCTTCTTTCCTTTTAGTCCTTTGAAGGCCGCCCCCAGGTAATGGCCATCCACAACGTAACCCAAAGTTCCTTCGTCCATGTCCAAAACGACTAAGAGGGAGTCTGGTATGATAAAGGTGTCGTCTGGCTCCAGGAAGGACGGGTATGTTTTCCCAGAATGATTGCTGTCGTGATAAAGTTTACTGCGGCACAAGTCCCAACCCCAAGACTCGCCGTTGCTTCCCACTAGTGCCGTGTAGCCCACCGAGTGTAGAGGAGCGTTGCCTGTGGCCACACCGACTACAGCATGCGTGCCTCTCTGACGCATGGCCCAACTGATTTCCCATACGTGCAGTCCCCTCGTATACCCAACACGGCCTCGGATGGCGTCTGTGCTTTGCGCCACCGGGTGCCTGTGAAAAACCAGTTTGTTATCGTCTTTGACGAAGATGTTGAGTGAGCGGTCGTCATTATTCCATGAGTGCTGGACTTGGATGTCCGTGCAGACAGGCGGCATGTCCAGCAACAGGTCGAGTCGAGATGGCTTGGTGTGACTCAAGGCCTGTAGCTCCAGCTTCAAGGGGCTGAATGCTGGATCTCGCATGTCAATAGTTTTAATGCCGACTGGGACTTTTTGCCCCATACTATTTTTATTTATGGAAGCAGTGTCGTTTTCGTCCTCCCCCCTTCCCAAAGTCTAATGGGGGAGTAGTCAAACTCCAGTTTACTCTTGTGCTCATACAATCCAAGAAGCAGGTTATTGCTCCTCTCTCTAGTTTTAGAAGGTCAAAATGTCATTCGGCCAGCCTACAAGGGAATACGAGACAATGGGGCAAGGGAAAGAAAAGAAAGTTAGTCTAACGAGTATGCGCTATTTAACATTTGCAGAATTAAAACTTGAAGTGGTTAATTTTTTTCCAAATACCAATTTTTAAATGAGAAATTTGTGACAATTCGAGTTAAAAGAAATTTAACACTGCGTCCCAGCAGATTAAAAGGATATCCTTGGTCAAAGACATAGTTCGAATACCACCATGTGTGTTTGGTGAATCCACAACACAAACACTGATTGAACAACTTACAAGCAGAACTGAAACGTAAGCCATGATAAACGCTTTACACAACAGTAGTTTTATTTGTCAATCTAAAAATGTGAATAGTGTTAATGTATTCTTGGATTGCAGCACAAAAATCATGAGTATGTGTATTAATATATTATCGCTCTCAACCTTATAATCAATAAATGGAGATGGCATGTCTCAAAAAATAGTAACATCGGTTTTCTTTTTTTCAACCACTTCATTGGCATCTTTAAGGCTTTAATAAATATTCCCAAGCAAAATAACATGAAATGTGCAGGAAAACGCAACATTTGTTTGCGATCTTGCCCGGTGAAATTCACTAAAACAATCTGGGACACCGAGCATATTTAACAGTAGTTGCCTACCCCTCAATAAAATTAATTCTCATTTCGTAAATCTATGGCCTCATGAATAAGTGAGACTTCTTGTTTTTCATTGCATCCTTTAAGAATATTGTCATGTGTTGCAGTATCATTGTGCAATGGGGAGACATGCTGCAGGGAAAGACTAATTGAATTGTAGACAAGAGTTCATTGAGAAGAGACTTAGCTCGTCTTCTAATGCAAGTAAACAACCATTTAAGTGGGTCATGTCTCCTCAACGATTGGCAAACAGGGGGCATGAAAAAGCAAGCAGCGGGTGGCCAGCATCTGAATGTAAACAATCTTTCTGAATGGTTGTCCAGCATTAAGTAAGATTAAACAAATTGCACACTTTGGGGCTAGCACTTTAATATTTCCGCTACCTTTGGTCAAGAGCCACATGATGACAAAAACAAGAAACAGAACAACGAGAACTTAGAATTATTCAACCCACATCAAAAAATTTTTTTGTCGTAGGTAGGCTATGCATGTTTCTGACCAGTATTGGTTGGTTTTAAGGGCCTCTGGGTTGGTTCGGCACTGATAAGGATGCACGAAAAAGAACTGAATGTCTTTGCTAGGTCAAGGAATCAGTGCATAGTTCTAAGAAGTTACTCTGAGTTATTAAAATCATGTTAGCATTTTGAAAACTGCATAATTCAATCTATTCACACGCTTTATTCGTAAAACTTATACTGCTTTATTTATATACATCTGACTTTTCAAACCACTTATCCACATAAACTTGGTCAAGGTATGGTATACATTCAGCTTGCCAGCTAATTGCAGGGCACACAAAACCCAGTGTTTATTTTACCTCTGAAAAGTGACGGGTCCCGGGGACTCGCATGCTCAAAAATTTGTAGGTCCCAACAGAGATCTATGGGTCCCCAAAATTTAGTGTTATCGAGGTTGAAATTGTAAATCAGCGACTAATATATAAATCTATATATTCATTCAGTTTTAATCATCACACTTAATTGGTAATACAAAGCAGTTATCACTTTAGATTTCTCAGTTCACAAAAATATTGTACATTATACAAATTAATATTGCTGAAATATTAGTCTATATATCCATGCAGTTTTAATCACTTCAGATTTTTCAGTTCATATATTCTTTGTGGTTTGCTGACCCGCCTTCTCAAGGTCCAATTGCAGCAACGGAATTTCCATAGCTAATTTGTGGTTTTCATTGTCGTTGTGCCGATCCAATGTCATTTTATGAAAGTTCATATTGCGAAATGATTTATGCAATCCAGTTTTTTGTCACGCTGGGTAAACACATCACCGAACATGTAGCCTCCATTATCATCCTCATAGCGTAACCAGGAATATAAAAGAGTCCATTTTGGCAGAGAAGTCCTTTTCTTGCTAAGAGCTCTTTTGTTTATCTTTCGTCGAATCGTTCGCTTCAAAACACGTGTTTTCCTTGCCTTCGCGGTCTTCTGAAGAATTTCTCTGCCGTTTTTTTCGTGCCGGAATTATTGCCGTTTTGTTACCACTTTCTGTATTATGTTTCGACTTATTACCGACACTGAAGAAATTACCAATTTTTTGTTGATTTGCACTTAATACCAACTGTTTTTACGGAGGCATACTTCTTTCTCTCAACAACCACCAAAACAATGACGTCACCTCAAAGCAACGAGATCTCGTTTGCCGAGATCGGCGCAAGACCAAAACAACAACGGCGGATCTGCCTGACGAAAAGTTTGGAGTGCGGTAAATCTTTGTTAAAAAAAAAAGTAATCAGGTAATAATGACAATTTGGTGTCAAAAAAGTTGCGTCCCGGGGACGCACGTTGATTTGACACAATGCGTCCCCAGCAAAAATGATGTGTCTAGGACGCAGGGAAACGAGAACACTGAAAACCAACATTCACTTTTAAAATGCACACCCAGGGACAATTAACACTTGCCATTCAAACAAGCATGCAAATAGCCATGAAAGCTGGAAGCTGGGAATTTAACCCTCGATGTTATATTTTATAATAAAGAATCATTACACCAAGTTATCAAGTACTTGTTAAAAGTGATTGAACAAGACTAAATCAGGGCTTAAAGTGTTATGCATCAATAAATGAATACTTACCAAACTGACCAAATATATGTTCACAGGCCAGAAACGTTTTCCAAGGTCATCTCTTCCCCTCTGAATAAACAGCAAAAAATAAAAAAAACATTCTAATACGATTTTATGATACTTGCCCACCTACATCAAAATAATAAAAATAAAAATTATTGATTTAATATGAACTATATAGACTCTTGACTACCAAACAAGTTATTTAGAGAGTTGGGAAATAGGTTAATTTCATTCAATATTCACATAAAAGAAATAAGAATTTATTAACTAAAAGAAAATACATCCTGAAAAAAAATTCAGACAACGATAATTGATTCACTTCCAGTTTCTTCACACCCAGATTAATTGCAGTTAGCTTTCACGTTAGTTCCGTTGTCTTATCTGACCAAAAGAGAAGGGAAAACATTGTCAATTGGGTTTGGAACAAGGGGTGCACTGAATTTTCTACACCTGTCCTCAGCCATGTGTGAGGACAAATATAATTTACTATTATCATTATTATTATTATATTACTTTGGCAAAAATTCGAAAGACTTCTTGCATTAGGCTGGGCTGTATAGCGCATCACCATCAATGTCAGTTCCAGTCATCGTTTTGTCTTCGCTAGGCACTCTGCCGATTCAAAGCTAAAATGCAGCCAAAATATGTACTCAAAAAGCGAGATTATTCAGTGTACAAATTATTTTTCATTATAATCAGCCAATTTACTCAAAGTACAATGAATCTGCTTGTGTTATTTAAATTTAAGATCCATGTTTTACTTCTGCATCACTCAGTTGTCTGACTGCACCGATTTGCTTTTTGTTGCCGTTTTGTTTGAGAATTTAATAATTTAAACAGTAAACAGGCATGGAAATGGGTCAGGGCTTAAAAATGTTACAATGGTGCAGAGAATACACCATATATATGTGTATAACGCACTAGGCCAGGATGATAAAACCATGACGATTATCGTAATTACACCATCCAAAGATCGTAGGAAATAAGGGGGGATAATGCAATGAAAAAGAGCTCCAGACCAACATTCAGGAGACTAAGGTGACGAGGCCTAGCCAATTATTTTGCAGAAATAGGGGCTCACACAGTGAAAGCGCAAGGACTACAACGCGGTCAAAATGAGCAATAAAGAGACTAAAGACAATAGCCAGCATACCCACTGAAAACATGCTGAAAGAGCTGTAGTAAGTAGTCTATAGGTACTTTGGCTACTTAGAGTTTGGTGTTAAAAAAAAAACAAAAACAAAAAACAGCTGTGACGTGCACTGCATACTTTATCGCCCAAGACAAGCCACATGACAAACGCATTTCACCTTTTAAAACAGTATTGCCCACTACAATACGCTAAGGGGAAAATAAAAAGGCATCCAGTCCCAATCAAGTGTAACTTAACTTAAAACGTGAATGGAAAAAGACGTGATAATTATCGGATTAGACCGAAAAGAAATGTTTTATAGTGATAAAAATTTCATATGGCCTATTCCAACAATGAGCATCCCTTGTTTTCAGTTAAAAATTGGTAGAATATGTTATCAGCTAAAGCTAAGCATTGAAAGTGACAAACATTGAATACATGCGGCAATGATTCTAATCATTTATTGACAACTATGAACACAATACAAATATAAAATTTGCGATATATTCATTTAATGTCCTTCAGCAAAATGTTTCCCTCTTCATGCATTTTTGTGTTTTATATCTTTCAGGAACAGTTTTCTCCATTCTCGGACGTTCCTTTCTCGTACCGTGATTAAAAGTAGAAAGATAATGAGAAAACAAAATGTGCATAAGACACAATTCAGTACTCCAGCTCCCGTAAACTATATAGATTTTAATTCAAACGCATCACCTCAAACGTCCATTTCACTCAATTTTCACAATTCCCCTCGTCCCTCCTCGAATCCTTTTCTCCTGGGATCTTTACAATTTACATAGGTCACCCTTTGGGACTTCAAAACTGAATTTCTGCTCATATGAACAGTTAAAATTAACAACGAATACCAAACCTATGATGTATAATTCCATATCGCATTTTTTTAGCAAATCAGCGCAACATAATTATTTTAACTTTTGTCAAATTTTGATGCCCCTAATAAAAAATGTCGGTGCATCCCTAGTTGGTATACAAACGTTTATGGCCACACCTGATACTTATATGCGGTCAAATAAACGAGCTAATGGAACACAGAACGCTCAGTCATGCTAGCAGATAAAATATGTAAGCTAATCTTTTCAAATGCGCAAGTTCGACCTCACTGCCGGTGAGCTAAACGCCGACGCGAAACCTCTTCACGACACAGAAGGCGAAACGCGTTAGAATGCAAAGTGTCGTATTAAAGGAGGAAGCGTTAAAGTAAATTGCGGCAAAAAATCTATAAGCCCGCACCCGGGACAAGCAGGTGTGTGTTTGAAGCAATAACGGTGAAAATTGATCTCACATGAAAGACCGTTGTGTGCCAAGATAGCGTTGAGGTGTCGATACGTCTCGGCATCGGCTTACCTTTGGCCATTCTACTCTGGACGCCATGAATTAGGTGAAGTGACGACGGCTGCTAGCTAACATTTCGCTGGTCACGTGGTGAAATGCACCCAGCTGCTGTGTACGAGTCGTTAGGACCTCCCCGTCCCAATCACCGTGCGTGCTCAGCTTGCTCCACCAGCACTGCCTGCCGACGCATTTTAATGAGACAGTGTGTATTATTTAGCACCTCTTGATGGAAACTAGTTCTGTAGAGCAGTGGTTAGCACATTTGCCTAATAGGCGAAAGGCCCCTGGTTCAATATAGTATGTTGGCCTGGAGAGGGATGGACGGCACCCGGCTGGATTTGCCCAAGACACACTACATAGTGCCTCTATGACTCAAGTGGTTAAGTGATCCAACCAACTACAAGACCAAGATCCATACCTGTCAACCTGTACGGTTTTACCGTACTAAGTACGTTTTTATGCATTTTAAGACGAGTATGACGTTCAAGGAAATCTGTATAGAAAAACGCACATTTTTCAATCGAATGTGTCTGCCGCCTGGGGATTTCCCATCATGCATCATTCCCCCAAAAATATATACAGTGTACGATTATTTTGTACGGGAAAATGCGACAGTTTGTACGGGCATGGAGCTGTGGAGGTTGACAGATATGAAGATCTAACCCATAACCAACCAGTAGTGACTAACTTCAATCATTAACTACATGTAGCCATCCATTCCATTCATTGTCTGCAACGCTTATCATCAGTTGGGTCGCGGGGATGCTGCAGCACATTGTCAGATATAACGAAATTGTGAATATGCTTAATTGCTGTTAGGATTGTCGAGAAAAATTGTTCAAACCTCACATTGTTTATTTGCTGTTAATAGTGTCAATAAAATTGTTCAAACTATCCCAGCCATCTTTGGGCAGTGAGCATGAGACACCCTGAACCGGTTGCCAGTCAGTTGCAGGGCATTACACAGAGACAGGAGATTTACTTGCTCATTCACACCTAGGGACAATTTAGACAGGCCAATTAACCTGACATTGATGTTTTTGGAATGTAGGAGGGAGGCTGGTAGCTGGATTTGATTCCATGACCTCTGACTGTGCCGCGGACGCGCTAACCACTCAACCGCCATGCCGCCCAACCAATATATATATATATATATATATATTATACAGTATATTATACATTATATTGACAAAGATTTGCAGAAAGATCTGGCAAACAGGACATTAGCCATCTGCATGGACAATATAGCTATTAATTATGCTACCAGAGAAAGGAAACCTTTAAATCATAAGTCTCATCAGCCACGCATGTAAAGTTATGCCAAGGGTCCTACTGAACAGATTGACACACCATCTAAAAACATCCTAGCCGAAGAACAGGCAGATTTCAGGAAGGAAAGTTGCACCGCAGAAAATATTTTTGATTTGCGCATTCTATGTCAGTGTAGGTGAGTACGTTTTAATGACACGAGAGAAACCTCTACCACGTTTTTTTGTTGATTTCAAGAAGGCGCTCGACAGAGTATAGCAAGCTGATGGGCCACCATGCGGAAGTAAAATATGGGCCAGCAACTGGTTCGGACCATTGAACAACTGTATGCCAATGCCAACGGTGCAGTACTGGTATCAATGGTATCATTGGAGCATGGTTTCAAACCAGTCGGTGTGAGACGAGGCTGCATTTTCTCTCCAACTTTATTCAATATATTCCTGGAGAGGATCACGTCTGAAGCTCTGGTCAATCCGAAGAAATCAAAGATTTCTGATCAATCGGCTAGACAAAGTATCAAACCAGAATGAGATGGAAATGAGCAGAGAAAATAAAGTAATGACCAACAATCCCCAAGGTATCACCACAAACATCACCATCGACATCTGAGAGCTAGAACCTGTCACCTGTCAAATTCAAATATAATGGAGCTGTCATATCAAAAGAGGGGTCACAACCAGAAATCATGGCCAGGATAGCTCAAACCACAGTCACACTTGCCAGACTTAATTAAACCCATTTGGTGGGACAAGAACATTTCAGTCAAATCAAAGATCAGATTCATGCAAGCGCTGGTTACTTCCATCTTCCCCCAACCTTGCAAGACATGGACTCTCACAGTAAAACTGGAAAATAAAACCCAGGCCATGGACATGCGATGCTGCAGAAAACTTCTAGGCATCAGCTACTTAGCCCATGTGACATACGAAACAGGGCATAACACCATCAGAGGGCACATTGGACCCCAAGAAGAACCGTTGTCAACAGTGCGGGGATGGAAACTTCAGTGGTGTGGTCACGTCAAAAGATCACTAGGACTGGTCAAGATAATTCGGCAGGGCACACTCCTTTGGGATTTACAACTGAATGTTGACAAATGTGGTCTTCTGGCGATCAGCTCCCCAACAACCCGTCTTCTAAACTTCGAGCCTGATAACCTGCCCCTACCAGAGATGAACCAAGCAAAAGACCTGGGCATCCTTGTCGACTTGTCCTTTAAGCCGTCAGCGCAGTGTTTCCATGCAGCAAACAAGGCTCGTGGTATCCTGTTCCTGATTTACCGGTCATTTGACACAGTGTCAGTTGACCTCTTCATAACCCTGTACGTGTCTCTGGTGGGACCCGTCCTTGAATATGGGGTGCAGGTATCTTGTCCCTATCCTGTGAAGGACATTCAACACCTTAAACGGGTTCAGAGACTGGCGACTAAAATGATCCATGGGCTCCGCAACCTGTCTTATGAGCAACAGCTGGAGTTTCTCAACCTCCCGTCACTGGAGACCATCACAGCTCGTAGTGATTTAATCCTGGCCTAAAATATCATCAATGTCAATGTGGATCTCCCACGAGAGATGTCCTTAACCCCTGCATCGCAAAGATGGTTACGAAGCGACTTCCAGAAGATGGAGCTGCTACGCTTCCGGCTAAACCGGCGAAAGACGCCCTTTGCTGTTTGTGTTTCTGGGCTCTAGAACGGCTTGCCTGAAAGGTCGTCAACAAGCCAACCACCAAGAAATTCTTTGAGGCGCTAGACCAGGGGTCGGGAACTTATGGCTCGCGAGCCAGATGTGGCTCTTTTGATGATAACATCTGGCTCGCAAATCTGGCTAGCAGATTTGGGTTTAAAAAAAATGATGGTTTGTTTAAATCCATCCATCGATTTTCTACTGCTCATATCTTGTGCAGAGTTGCAGTTGCATGAGCGATTGTCTATCATTTTAATTGGATGATTATACCCTACGTTGGCCGTTACTGGGCCATTGCTGGGGCACAGGTACACGCCCCCTTTTGCGCCCCTTGGCACTTGGTCATTAGCTCAAAGCTAACCCTTCGATGGAGAAGATGGCAAAACGAAAAAAAAAAGATGATGAATATCGTACATTTCAGGACAAATGGACCGAAGAATTTGCCTTTCTGGAGAGGTATGCCCAATTAGCAATGACAAAATTCCATCGATGAAACGGTCGAATGTAAAGTGGCACTTCGACACACGCCATGCCGCCTTTGCGCGGTCTTCTTTTGCACAACAATGTGCGCTGGTTTTCAAGAGGGAAGATGCTCAGCCGTTTTGCGACTTTCCTTGAAATGGAAGGCAACGAGCATCCTGAGCTAGCGAAAACTGAGTGGCTCCTCAAGTTCTATTATCTCGTGGATATTACCGAACATCTGAACCAGCTCAACGTTAAAATGCAAGGCGTTGGAAATACACTGTTATCCCTTCAACACGCTGTGTTTGATTTTGAAAACAAGCTGGAGCTCTTCATCTAGGATCTTGAAACAGGTCCCTTACTACATTTTGGAAAACTGAGAGAGTTTGCAGAGGCATGCACAACAAGTGAGCCCACTCAAAATTTGAAGCAGAAGTGGCTGACCTGAAGGCCTCAGAGATGTGGATGAACAAGTTCAAATCACTAAATGGAGAGTTGGAAAGAATTGCACGACAGAAAGCGGAGTTGGCGAGCAAGCAATGTGGACAGAAATGAACAAACTTCAACCTGAAGACGAGCTGATTCTCAAAACTTGGAACGCGCTTCCAGTCACATACCACACACTGAGGCGTTGTGAGTATTGGTGTATTCATGTGAGCAGTCATTTTCACGTCTCAAAAACATCAAGTCCAACCTACGATCACATTTAACGGATGAAGGCCTCAATGCCTGCATGAAGCTTAAACTCACCAAGTACCAACCAGACTACAAAACCATCAGCAAATCCATGCAGCACCAGAAGTCGCATTAATGGTGAGTATTATAAAAACATTATTTAAAATAATAAATTAAGACACTTATTATGCTCACATTTAATTGAATTCAGTCTTAAAATATATTATATGGCTCTTACTGAAACAAATTTCCAAAAATTGTGCTTTTATGGCTCTCTCAGTCAAAAAGGTTCCCGACTCCTGCGCTAGACGAATATTCGGCGGCACAACGCAGCAAGTACCCAAAATATTTCTTCGTAGTAGTATCTCCGCCCTGCGATTGGCTGGCAACCAGTTCAGGGTGTCCCCTGCCCACTGCCCGATGATTGCTGGGATGGGCTCCAGCACCTCCGCGACCCTACTGAGGATAAGCGGTGCAGCTAATGAGATGATGAGATGAGTAGTATCTCCAAGATACAAATAAATCGGAAGCTTTGCACTTTCTTTTTTCAACATTCAAAAATCATAGCAAGTTTTTGTCGCGGTGGGTACCTGTAATAGTGAGACAGAAATGGTGGTGACCTCTTGACAGGGATTCCAAGAGGTAAAAAAAAAGGTAGAGAATTTTTTATAAGAATTAACATTAGTACAATTGTTTATGTATTTTTGCTTAATATTAAAACATGTATGTTTTTACCACCAGGAGGGACTAAATAGTGTGTGTGTGTGTGTGTGTGTGTGTGTGTGCGTGCGTATACCTCTTAACCAATAGGGTAGTAGGGGCAAGTCTTGGGCAAGTACACTATAGTGGCGCTCATCCCTTTCCAAGCCAACAACAGTATTATAGGCTACTACTATAGTGTTATAGGCTTACTGTACAGTAAAACACATCATACCAAATAACTTCTGAAAAATAAGTGTGTACATGTTAGGAAGAACCAACAATTTTTCTAAACCAATAGTCAGAAAGAAACAGAAAGATGTAAGTCGGACCAGGATGTCAATTGATCGGACAATCTAAATAAAAAATTACAAACACCACAACCCATTTTTTTATTTATAAAAAAAGCTTACAAATAATTTTAAAAAACATGTATGATTTATAGCATTAAACCAAGTTTGTATTTCTCATTCCATTTTCTTTCCTTTTTGCATACATCCTGGTGTTTGTAATACATTGAATTTGTTAAGGTGCAGGTGTTTTAAGTTTTTCTTTTTTTGTGGAGGTGGGGTCGTTTGAGGTGTCCTTAAAAAGTTGAAGGTTAAATCAATTCTAAGTATGTGTTAACAATGCCCAACTGAGTTGAAAGATCCCATAAGCTTTAATTTCCACTGCACCTATCTGCTTTTGTCTCACTTTAAGTAGAGCTATTTGGGGCAGAACACATTGGAACACAGGAATGGAGGCTGGGGGGGAATATTGGACAATAACATCATAGTCACAGGTTCTTTTTAAATTTCTATTCGTCCGTGCAGCATGAAAACGGTGAAGCTAAGAAAAGTCCTGCTTCAAGTAGAGTCCAAACGCCAACCCAAACCCCAAGAAAGATGCAAAAAGATTTTTTCGAGGGTGTTTAAGAAACGCACATACTTGCACGCGCATGACTGAGGCTGCAATGATGACACAAGCCAGAAGAGGGTGGCAGAGAGTAACAAAGTTCCGAATTCCGTACAACCCCGTTAAAAGAGTGACATAAGAAATTACTACTCTGTATAAACTGAATTACGATATTGCACAAAAAAATAATACTTAATTTGTGAAGCCTAAAATGTTGCTGTGCTCACAAGTAAAAGGTTCCCTATTTCTCATGTCAAGTCAAGTCACATTTATTTGTATACGCCTTAATCACAAGATGTCTCAAAGGACTGCAGAGGTGACAATTAGACTATCCCCTGATCTCAAGCATTTAGATACTAGCTGGATGTTGATATGTAGTACTGTACTCAGATCCCAAAACACTCGGCTCTCCTTTTCCAGCGTTTGTGTCTTGTCCACTGGAGGGCAGTATAAAACAGACTAGGAGTGAGCAAAACTATAAACAATTTGATGTGTCACAATATTTCCATCCTTAATTAAAATAAATACTGGTATAAATGTTTTTTTTTCAACTGCTAAGGTTTTCCGTGTGGTCTTTTGAGCCTCAAGTCTTTTAAATTTTTAACCAACATCTTTTTTCCAAGGGGTTTCTGAATAAAAAATAAATAAATAATTTCTATTTAGCTACAGCAAAAATATTAAAATATAGTACAAATATCCTTGGCCTCCCAGGACCCTGCTCCTAAAGAAAAAGCCAATGTTTTAGTGCAGAAATGTGCTGAGCCATTTGACAATGCCAGGGCCCTCCTACAGTGGAGGAGGGTAGCAGATATGCTTGCTGCCTCCGCTTCAGACATCGATTAGGCGCTCCTTCCTGGCTGGGAAAAGTGCATGCAGCGACTGTGAATGATGGCATGCAGCGTCAGTTGCTTGGCTCTTCAGTAATGTAATGCTGTCTTCACCAAATTGCTGCAGTCTCGGGCTACATTCAAACATCCTTGATTTAAGGAGTTAAGGAGACATTTGAATAGGAACAATTAAAATTGCAATAATTGCGTCTCCAGTAATACAGTGGTCGGCAACCACCAGAATCAATACTAGGCAACAGAAAAAGCAAAAAAAGTTTTTTTATTTTTCTTATAAAAGTTTACGTGTTATACCGAGCTATACTACTGCATTAGTGCATTGACCGATCAGTCGACAAATACCCCTGACCACATTTGCTCAGCATAGGCGGCAACGGGAATCAGACCTAGATCGCGGTAGTGTAAGCGCCAAATCATAATCACTCCACCACTAGGATTGTATATTACATAGGAAAAGGTATTCAATTTGATCTCATCATCACACTATTTTTACTCACCGTGCCTCGTCCTACAATGCTGTAATGGATCATTACAAAAAAGAGTTCTGCCAAAACAAATTTGTACCGTGAGTAAAACTAGTGTGATGATGAGATAAATGCCATTTCCTCTCCCATCTAGAGCCCTAGTGGTCAAGTAACTACACCGTGGATTTAAGCTTATTATTATTGTTATTGTTATTTCTACTAATGGTATTAATGGGCTGGGCCACATGAATATAGCCGGACATTAAACTAGTCTGTGGGATAGAGAATATTGTGAACCACTGTAAAAATAGAGACCTGGCAAAGCAAACATCAAACTACATCTCTTTTCTTCTGCCTGTTTCTGGAAATGTGTGTACAACATCACAATAACTCCCCTGCATGGCGAATTCTTTTTCCATTGATAACCAAGATTGGTTGAACATCCTGAATGACCTCTAAGCAGCCAGATGGTAGCTTGACAGCAAACTCAGCGCGAGCCGCAAGTCTGAGTTGCAGTGCACAAGGAATAGAATTTGAAATGTTATTATACAACTAGACATGCTGAGGAGTACGAAATATACCAGGGAGATGAGAGTCAACCAGGCTGCCAGTCTCAAAACATCTTTAATGAGGCAACAAGATTTCTTTAAGAAAGCAACCAAAAAGAATGATTCAGCAGTTGAAGCTAGCTACGTTGTTATTGAGATGATTGCTAAAGCAGGAAAACCCATCACAGAGGGTGAATTTGTAAAAACAAAAAACAAAACAAAAAAAACGTAATACAGGGTGCACATATTGTCTGCCTAGAAAGGAAGGGGCAGTTTACAAACACCAGCCTTTTTGCCAACACCATGGCAGAGCGCATTCCTGACCTGTCAAGTGACATTTATGAGTAACTGCGTGAGAAAGCAAAATGTTTCAGTATACATTCAGTGTCTCTTGATAAAACCACACACAACACAGACACTGCCAAGCTCGCAATATACTGTATGTCCATGGTGTTGATGGCAATTTTGAAATCATGGGCGAGTTGCTAACAGTAGTTCCAATGCATGGTCAGACCACCGCTCAAGAAATATTTCACCAGCTGTGTCATGCCACTGAAAATGCCAGTTTGCAATGGAAGAGTTTTGTGGGAATAACAACCGATGGAGCCCTATCAATGATAGGGAGAAAGAGTGGACTGGTAGCACTTGTTTAAAAAAATGGAAGAGTAGGGTGTGGAGGAGGCATTATCCATCAGCAGGCCTTTTGCGACAGAAGCCCTCAGTTTGACAATGTGATGCCTGTCGTTGTTAAATGCATCAACAAAATCAGATCCAGGGGCTTAAAGCACAGAATGTTCGGGTTTATTGTCATATACATGTTCAGAAAGTTTAAGGTTAAATAATTATGAATACAGACGTTTGAAACTGAATACAAATAATTCATTTCACTAATCAGCCAGTCAGCCAATATGGTGTTTCTTTAGTCCTCTGTATTGGCTGTATCTATATTTTCATTTATTTATTTGGGTTATTATTTTGTGTTAAAAAAAAAGGTATTAGAGAACATTGGGTGTTTTATCAGCGCTTTTCTTGTGGGAATCCTGATGCAGCCCAGCCTCACTCAAGCTATGCCCCCAGAGGCCCCAGGTCAATTGAGTTTGAGACCCCTGTTCTACAGTGTATGTAACACTAATGTGAAGAGGCCCTACATAAATACCCAGATAAAATATCTCCCCAAATGGCAAGCAGAGCTGCAATGAAGTTTTATGAACTTTAATTAAACTTAATGTGAATTGCGTTGACTCATGCCCTACATTCATTGTCACCATCTGTTACTGTCCCATCTATGTATAGTGCGGAGGCAAGAGTAGACTGCTGTACAACATAAAAGTTGACACATGACAGAATACGCTGTAATAACAATGAGAGAAGTTTGTTGTTTGATAAGCTTGTCTATTTCTATTAAAATCAATATCATATTACAATCAGAAAAATGTAAAAAAATGAATAAAAAAATAACAGCCCAACACAGATTATGTCTTCAATATCCTTCCATCCATCTGAACGGCTTCTCATTGTTCCACCTAATGTTAATTGTCGTTGTTTTAGCTAAATTAATAAAACAAATTACTTGCTGTAAATCATTTTATTATGGATTAAGCGATGCATTGAAATGGAGCAACACTGGTGAAAATGAGACACTGAATGAAAATGTTCCCACACCACACAAAGTAGTAAGGAATCATCACAGTAACCCTATAAATGATACTATGGATTGTTCATGCTGCTGGTGGTATGGAATAAGGGTGCTCTTAAAAGCATTTTCCCTCCAGGTGCAGACAAGGAGAGCAGTGTGCAGACCCATGTACATCGTGTTGACATGATATTGTCACGCTAAAGTACACTACAAAAGTTTTACTAAATAGTATGGGGCTGAGCCCAAATGTTTCCTGATGAAATTTATGATTCTGCAATCTGCAGTTACTAGACAAGTCTAATAAAGTCAAGTCAAGTCACATTTATTTATATATCCCTTAATCACAAAAAGGTCTCAAAGGACTGCACAGGATTACAATTACACAATTACGTGATCTTAAACCAACATGTGGGCAAGGAACAACTGAAAACCTCAGCGTGAGGAAAAAGAGAAACCTTGAGAAGGGACCTAACAATTGGTAATTCCCCTTTCAGGATGACCAGGGTGAATTAGATTTAGCATTACAGTACACAAACAGAGTAAACACTAGGTAACATGATGAAAATTTGTCCGGAAAGTGCATGACAGCAACGACGCCCCCAGCCTGTAAACTAGTCCAGAAAGTCTATGACGGCCACGATGCAGCTTTCCATCTCTGCCAGCTGGTCAATGCAGGCGTTGACATGCTTCTGGTCAGAAGCTGGTCCGCTGACTCATCTCAAATCGTCCTTCTCCTTCGTATCACCGCCAAGCAGGCAGTCGGAAAAAGACAGGACAATACAGAATATGAGGTGGGCGTCAATCATAAGCTTAATAAAAAATAAAGCTTAAGTGCATGAAACACAGAAACATTTTTGAAAAGGAAAAAAAAGGGGGGGGGGGTTAGAAGCCACTACTGTTTATCCTGCCCCACACTTCAATTCCAGCCCGGGCCTCCTCAAAGTCATGTCCTCCTGCAGTAAGAGGAACAAAGTGCTGCACTGCTGCAGCAAAAGCTGATGGCTCATACACAGTGATCTTTTTAAAAAAAAAAACATGGTGGGTGAGGCGTACTGGACAAACATCGAGAGTGCCTCAAGCTCACGCACTGACTACATGTTTGGCTGTTGTCAACTCATTGTGTTCAATGGTGTTCGCTGACACCCTGGCCAAATTTTGAATTGTAATGCATTGCAGGCTAGCAAGTGGGATTCAGAGCTTTGGCATTAGGTGAATCATATATATGTTTCACTTACTTTACATTTTCACCAGTATTTGTAGGAATGCAAAATCCTGTAAACAAATAGAACTACATTCATCGCGTCAATTCAGATATAACTAACAATTTAAAGAAAAAAAGATAACAATCCCACCTTTTGGCTATTTGCCATGGCATGATAAATTATTAGTTTAATGCTCCTTTTTTAATTATACATTGGGCACACGGTTGTACACCTAAAGGTCCTTCTGTGTGCTATTTTCCATTCAGCAAATAATTAACAGTTAAGGGATCCTAATAAGGGGAAGTCCCTTGCTGGACATTTCCCAGAAGTTATGATTATGAGCATGTGTGCATTTTATATTTTTCAAGTTAAGTCAAATAGAACAATATGACTTAAATGAATGCTTACAGGGGGGCACTCCCAAGGAGCAGGATCACCTATAGCTAAGTGTCCTGATCTGTGCATTAAAATGACAATACATGAGAGCTTGAGCCAGCATCAAAACTCCCACTTGTCTGCTCTAACTCTGAATTATGCGGATATGTTTGTTTTGTGTTCTTATTAAAAGTTATCTCTATGTGATTGTGTCTCCATGTATTTAGTTTTTGTTTAGTTTTCAACATTATCACCAACATATTTATTAACCTCATTATTTTGCTTATAAATACAGATCTAGATTTTAACGAATACGCATAATACAATGGTGACAGCAATATAACAACAATAACAATGCTTAACAATAACAATAAGAATAGTCATAGTTGATGATAACAATGATAACAATAACAATACCAACAAAAACAATATGTCATGATAATAGTTATAATACTAATAAGCTTAATTATTAGCTTGACCCATCTATTGACTGTATAAGGCTTCTGCCCCACCATTATATGGATGCTAATAATGCTAATAACAATAATAGTCACATACAGTTATAATAATAATCATCATCATTATAATAGTTATTATAATACCAGATTAATTATTATGCATGTACATGTATGTAGAATTCATTTAATTGCTAATTCAAATTCATTTTGTGAGCATAATTTGTACTATTCAAATATAATTAAGCTTCCTCTGGGCCTGTCTTTTATTGCCCAGCTTGCTCACTTTCTACTACGGTACTCCCTATTCAAAATCAGTCAGACATTTTTCAGGTTCAGCCAGTTCACACAGGGTTCAATTAGCCATTGGGTTCATTGGTTATCGATAAATGATTTGTGATTGGCTGGCGAACGCAAAGTCAGCTGATAGGCATGGACATCCTAAACGGTATTGAAAATGGGTGGGAATAAGTGTCTATAAATAGGATTATCTCTGAAGTTCTAAGTGTGCATTTCCAGACAATGTGTTAAAATTTTGGTGAAAAAGTTCAATCACACTGCTAATTATTTTATGTATTGTTTTATTTTTAAAACAAACCCTCTCAAGGGTATGGACGTTTGCAAGAGATGTCACATCCAAGTTACACTTTCTTTTGGGAAATCTGAGTTCACACTTTCTTACCAGATTCAAAGCCTGTATCAGGAAACATCTTTCTCAAAGATTTTTGAAGAGTGACGACCAGAGCCAAAAGCTCTTGAAGAAGAGGACTAGGAGGAGGGAGAATATGAGCAAGAGAGAGAGTTAGGAGGTTGCAGTCCCCTTTAAAAGTCGCATCCCACTTTGATGCGCAGAGCTCATGCAGGATCTGCTGCGGCAGTAGGGGAACACTGCTGAGCTGTGCACTTTAGGCTGCCAGCAAGCGTGCAAAGGAGAGTTAGGGGGGTGCTCACAGGAGGAGGAGGAGGGATGGAGAGAGAGTGTGCAAAGAATGTCATTTTGTTCAAGAGGTAATACTGCAGTCAACTTTGCAGCACCACTCAGGCACACCATCACACCAAGAGGCTTCAAAGTTTCTCTGCTCTGCCGCTGCAGCCTGACATTTGTCCGCAGGTATTCGTGGCATTCCCCTCTTACGTTACCTGCGGACTCGTCATCCATTACACACTTTTGAAATGGGCCATGCTGCAGCTGATCTAAGTACACGGTAAGTGCATGCCTAATATCATATCACTTTTTGCCTCCTCTGCGCCACCGGGCTTGAGTCAGCCAGATGGGCTTGTCTTTTTTTAGTCCATGTTTAGCACAGGGTACTGTCTTCGGAAAGCCGCCAGATATCCTGCTGAGGGTGCTCTATTTCTAAGATAAAAAAAAAAATACTGTACCAACTTACCAAAATAGTTCTGGCTTTTAGGCGAAAAAAATCCACTGTTTTCTGAAGGTTAAGATTTAGCAGTTGCGCTGCTAGAAATAATACATGAGGACAGTCAGAGAGTAAAGCTACAGCATCCTGCACGGGACAGGTGGGCTCTGATGCATTCATGAAGTTTTTTGCTCTAACAACTTACGTAGTTGATACTCCATGCTTTCGGGGAAAAAACAAACAAAAAAAAAACATTTTGTCCTTTTTACGGGACAAATTAATAAAGTGTCCACTTTCGGAAGCATCTTAATTTTAACTTAAGAGTCGTTATAAAAGTTATCCTCAAAAATTGCCATGTCTAACAGTCCTAAAAAAATCAAAACTTGCAAAAATCAGCTATGATTCGAGTGCGTCCTGCCAGCTTTGCTATGAGTTCAAACCAGGTAACTGTGCTAAGACCTTGGAAAGAGTTGTCAGGCAGCGTAAAATGTACACCTCCAGAGGGAGGTCACCATGCAGCAGGATGTACGACGAAGGGTAGGGAAAAGCTAACTTTTTGCAGAAAAAAAGATAAGATGGTCCAACGCCATATTTGATGCCTGTCATCTTCAGTTTCTTATGCTTATACTTCTTGCAAACATGACTGCAAAGAAAATCTGCCGCACTCACCTGACATTCCTTCTACCCCCCCCCCCCTTTTCTCTTTTTTTCCCTCCATCTCTACTTTCTAGTGTCTCTCGAAGGTACAGTAGCTCAGCACAGCGCCTTACCGGCATGCTTTGCAACCCTTCCATTCCCCTCCATTCAACCCCCCTCCACCCCTCCCCTTCTGAAAAAGTATGCAGCACATGCACTCATCATCACCAGCTTGCTCCATGAGCAATTTGCCTGAGCAAAGAAGAGAGGGAGAGAGCAGCAGTGCAGCAAACCTGCAATGCCCTACAGCATCAGCTGACTTCCTGCAGAGCTGACACACACACACTCGCACATGCACGCAATGCAGGTAGATACCTCACTCTAGATGGGACCTTGCAGGAGTTTGGCGACAAGAGCTTCACTCACATGCACGCGCGCACACACACACAAGTGCCCCCCTCCACCTTGGGATGGTGCATTGTCCCATTCAAGCACTCCAGTTGTGATGATGTAATCAATGCAGCAAGCTTTGAACTCACTAGGTTCCGGGTTTCTCCAATTCTCTCTATTTAGCCCCCTGCGATGTTCCATCAAGTTATGAAAATAGATAACGGCCTAAGTAAGAAAATAAACATTGCCTGCGTATCTTTTGAAGCAACCGCGCAAAATATTTCAGAATTTCACCAGTGAGCTGTCGTAAAATGCAGTGCTGCAGTATTAGCTTCAATAAATGCACTGGTCCTAGGACCAATACATCATTTTTTTTTCATTCACTGTTAGCAAGGAAAAGACAAACCACCGTGCATTGTTAGAACTGCACTCTGGGCACCAGATCAGTGACTCTTTCATTGATAAGGTCATCAGTCTGCTGCCTGATGCTGCGGAGAGAAAAGCCTACATGGCTGCTCCTAGGATGCTCAGGGAGCCTGGCTGAGAGCATATTGTAGCAGGTGAGTTTTGCTGAGCTGGTTTTTGCAGCTGCAACTGGAATCTTCCTCGTGTTCAACTTCCACTACAGTAGAAATGACTTCACCCTTCCTCTGAGGAAAGAATTAAGGGGGGGGGGGTGTCAAGGTCTGTACGAGTATGCAAGTAACAGAGTAGCACTGCATAATTAGCCCTCACGGACGCTAATGAATCTGCACATCTGATGTGAAGGTTTTGTGTTTCAGTAGGAAAAGAGCACACGAGGCACTTTTGGATGCATCCGTATAACCAATATGCTGTAAATGTAATCAAGGGACTAATCCTGCATTGTATAATGCTATATGATGTATTCACCTCATGCCTTATTAGATGCTTAATGGGCTTTTTATTTGACAGTATGTTTAAGAGTAAGTAAGAGTATTAGCTATAAAAATGGAGAATAAATCATTTAATTAAGATTTTATAGGTCGTTTACAGCAAGCAAGGCTGACTTTTTTCGAATGGTAAAATTACAATTTTATTAATAAAAAACTATAACCCATAAAATTTCAATTTCTTTTAATGAGTCAAAAAGAAAGAAAATGTTCTTTAAGTGAAAATCATTAAATAAATTGACAGCTGTGGACATTTGGGATTATTTTCCAGTCTTATTGGCAATAAAGAAAAAAAAATGTATGAGACTTTATGTTAAAAGATTATCATTATATAAAGTCCAATTGACATTCATATTTTTTTTTCTTGAAAAAAATCTCAGAATCCACATTCAAAATTATTTACACTGTTCTGGATAGATTTTGTAAGAGTATTAAAAAAGTAATTCTAAAAATTCTTATTCTATACGAATAATGTTGAAAACATTAATCAAGCCTAATTGTATACTCGCTTAAGTCATTTTTGTTTTTATGCGTAAAAAAATGAGAAAATAATTTGATTTAAGTTTTCTTCAAACTTCACAGATTGGATGTGCCAGGAACTAACCTTTTTTCCGACCTGGCATATATTGATACTAAAATGGTAAAAATTACCTAGCAAGTAATGCTAGCTAGATGGGTTTTTTTAAAATACTATAAAAATGTAACTTTTGACATTTGAAGTGTTGCTTTGAACAACAAAAACATAACAAAATCAAGATATAATGTAAATAGGTTTACTAGAATTGGCCTGGGTTTAAAACATTTTGGGCTTGCCTTCCTATTCACTATAAACTGCTTTACGATTAAATTAGAAATATTGGTTTATCAGAAAACTTAATTATCACTATTTTCTAGATTTTCATTGATTGGTATTTGGCCATTCCCTTCCCAGATGGACTGTTAATTTCCACCAATCTCCCATCTATTTAGCAAAAATAAACTGCTAAAACTGCCATTTGAATTTTATTCTTTTATTAAGAGAACTGATTTATGTGGCAGTAAAGAACTATTTCATTTCTTTGCAGATATTGTCAATTGACCTAAAAGTGAAGGTGTGTGCAACGCATAATAAAAGACACATTGCCAAAAATGTAGATAAGTAGAGCTGACTTTTACAATATAGGGGGACCAGCGATCAACCAGAAAATTTGCACACCCCGAAACGTAAACTAAAAGACTTTGCACAACAAATCAGACAAAATCACCAAGACAACAAACATCAATTCAACGTTAAGCCTAAACCACAGTAATTCCGCTTTCTGCAACACATAATCCTTGACATACTGTATCTTTTTCCACAAACCTTAGGAATTGCTTGTCAATCATCCTAATGATCTCTGTAGCATGGAAAGTTTTGCAGGCAAACTGAATGGAGCAGGCTGAGTCATGCTGGCCCTTTTGGACTAGCCTCTCTTGACAGCTCTGCTCCTCCCCTCCCAGTCTAGGAGCAGTCTCGTGCACCAAGCCGGCCAGCTGCTGAGCAGGAACATGCCTTGACTTGTTGCCGGGTCCAATCCAAGTGCAGCTTAGACAAGAGAGCTTCGAGTGACTTTTTCTCAAAGACTGCAAGACACCAGCTGGCTAATACCAAACCAACACACAGGAGCAACTTTGAGCCTTGGGTAAGTGATATCAAGCACCTGGAATATAATATTACAGCTGTCCTGTAAATGTACAGGTTAAATATTATTGCTGAATGAAGCATAACACACAAGGGAAACTCTTCTTGATCAGAATGGGTGTTAAAAGGTCTTCCTTTTGCTTCAGAAAATTTCATGAAAGGTGAAGAAATGGTGACCTTTGGTTCCTTTAGTCATGCAAAGCATCAGTCTCATCAAGCAGCGCTGTGACGCTAAGAGGACACAATAGATGTACTAAGAATTTCCATAGGCAAAGTCCACTTTTAGTACATGCCGGATTTTAGTACGCTGGGACCTTATGTTGACCTAAATCATAACAATCACTTTATGACAGGGCTTGGGCTCCAGCTACTGCAGTATCATACCTGTAATCTGCAGTCTCCTCATTGCGACCGCGGTAAATTTTCTCTGCCCTCCACTGTAAAATAAAAATCAAAATTAGGGTAAGCTCTGTCATCCAGCAACATTGATGTTCACTATCATGCCTGAATTCTGACCAAGGTGTTCCTATTTACCACAAGTAGCAGCCTAGCTTAGAGTACCATATTTCGTAATAGCACTCCAATAGTACATACTAGTTGACTGCTATAGAAAAGAAGACAGAAGCTCAGGCAGTCCATATTTGTCTTCATAACGAGAGTCAATTTTACATTAAAAAAAACAACATTTTACATGTGGATTAAAAAACAAAATAAGGAGAGTGATAAAGGCTACAACCAATGATTTGATAAGCATCCTGAGGCCAACATGTGAATCGTGTGTAGTATTGTGTAAGAACATAGCTCTGCAGCAAATACTGATGTCATTGTTAACCATAAGGTGATTAGACTTGTGGAATGGGTTTGGATAAGAGAGCATGACTGTTGTTAGCCTGCAATGGAACAACCAAGTAAACTACAATTCAGGGATTAGCTTTAACATAATGTCAAAGTGCAAATGATTTCTGTCATTGAGTATTTCATATGGGAAAAGGTTTTTTAACAATAATTTAGTAGGGATGCAAGATAACTATTTTTACTACCGATAACTGATATTATCCTGCTCCTCGAGACGGATAATGATACATTTGAATGCATGCGATATTATGGGAAAAAAAATAAAAACAAACACAAAATCAAATTATTTTATGGGTTTCTTTTTGTTTACAATTACAATAATGTTCTAGAGCTGTGGTAAACATTTCTCCAGAAAGTAGTGTTAGAGTAAATATAATATATAATACATACATACGTTTTATATGCATATATATATATATATATATATATATATATATATATATATTAGGTTAATATTTTTAAATACTATGAAAATGTAACTTTTTATAGTATATATATATATATATATATATATATAATACATACAAATGAATATTGCGAAGTGATGCAGTCCGATAGTTTAACCGTTATATAACTTTTTATACATTTTTTATATATATATATATATATATATATATATTATTTTTTTTTTAGGTTAATAATTTTAAATACTATAAAAACATTAACCTAAAAAATAATAATAATAAAATAATAATAATAAAAATATATATATATATATATATATATATATATATATATATATATATATATATAATATATATAATACATACAAATGAATAATGCAGTCCGATAGTTTAATGGGTTTATTGTTCCATTTTGACATTTGAGTGATGGAATGTATGGCCAACAAGAACTCTCCCATATCGGAGTTTAACAACACTGGCCAATCAGAAGCAGTTTTTAATGGCACCAGCCAATAAAGGCGAGGCAAAGTTTGCAGGACATGTGTGCACGACTTTGATAGGCTGTTATAAGCTGTCAGTCAAACAGCTGGGTTCACAACTGGCCACCAGGACAGCTTGTAAAATCTTATAGCTTTGGTGGCCCGTTATATTGAAAATGAATTCATCAATCAGACCAGACTCTGAGGAAAGTCAGGAGAGCGCAATGAAAATCTGATCACCAGCAGGGGCTCCCTTGATTTTTATTGCGACCGGGAATTGACTGAGGTGGCGTTGGAAGGATGAGCTTACAGCTAGTCTAACAACTTCGAAGCCAGCACTGCTGAATGCGGCTAATCACCAATAGCAGATCCATTAACCATGAAACAAACGACTTGGAGCTACCACTCGTGGAAAACCACTACATTTGTGACTCATGTATTTTTATTATCACAAAGACCTTCCAGAAGTCGCGGTCACCTGTCAGTAGCTTGTAGCTAGCCATACGCTCTCTAAATCGCTTTCTCTGACTAAAAGGAGTAGCCTTCCAATTTCTTTGTACTTTTGTATAATGGCAATAAAGAAGATTCATTAATAATTCAGTTTTTATCTGTAGACCTATAATTGTTAGTTTGTTGCAGTAGAATACTCTCAGTCTCTAAGGACGCCGTCTCGAGGTAAGTTTGCATGTCACTAGGTTTAAGATATCCCCAAAAATAAAACAAGCACAGAAATGCACTTTTCTTTTAAAATCAAAAATCGCATCGATATTGCAATACAGGTCAGAAAAATCACAATATTTTTTCCCCCAAAATCATGCAGCCCTAATATGTATGTGAATGTATCTATGTATGTATCTATATTATATATATCATATATCATGTACCGTATATGTGTGTGTACAACTCATTATCACATAATCACAAAAAGTGCATACCCCTACAGTGTCTCTTGACTAAAGCTCCTTTTTTTGTCGATTTGTTGTCATTGACTTTGAAAAAGAGATGGAGGTCAGTCCAAGTCATCTGCAGAGTGTTGTGTATTATGACACGCTAATCAGGAACAGACCATTGACTTTTTCAGGAAATGCGTGCATTGCGGTGAAATCCTATTTTGGATCAGACTACAGAGGATAACCTTCGCCACTCACGAGGATATCAATCACTATGTTTACATGGACAGTTTAAGCTCACACTATAACTTGTGGATTTTTTTTACCAGATGCAAGTGTACACACAAATGTGTTATTTGCTTTTGCAATATAAATCTTTGTATCACTTGCCCGAATTAAAACCAAATATTAACCTAAAAAAATATATATTTTCGAAATAAAACTATACAAACACAAACAACATAGTCTGTGTAATATAGCGTAATAATCTGTGAAGCCCTTTGAGACTCTTCGTGATTTAGGGCTATACAAATAAAAATGACTTGACTTGACTTTAAAACCTAATTAGAACTACCTGCGTTTGAAACCAGTGAACAATCCAAACACTATTTTAATCATGGGGCGAAGTGAGAAAAATGGCTTCTATTTCTGGATGTGTTTGAAAGTATATGAGGGGAAAAAACGAGAACTCATAAACGATAATGACAGAGACAACCCATGGCTACCCGTTACTGCATTTCCTCCCCATCCCTGGTATACACGTATGACAAACTGTTGACGTTTACTGACAAAATAAATGTCAAGTGTTGTCCTCTCGTTGTATTACCTTTTTTCATCGCTACTTTGGCAAGTGCTGCACATGTGTATTTCTCTCCTGTTACAAAAGAAAAAATTATTTGCACAAAAGAAGATGCTGCATCTCTTACTATTAATTTGCAAATGATCTTGCATAAATGCAGAAGGAGCTCAACTCCTCACTGCCGTCAATAAAATGTAGCAGGACTATTTCAATTTGATGAATTTTGGTACAAATTAAAAATAATGTTGTCAGTTGGAAAATCCACATATTTAAATAAGGCACCACAAAAAATAACTATGAATCAAAATAATGAAATAAAATGTGTTATTATTGTATTTATTTTTTCAGTTTTATTCACTTAAATTGTGTGGTAAACATGCACAGCTTTAAATGCTTACACTGAAGCTGTCCCACTATCACAGCATTGTCCTTGCCAAAGGTCAGTCCAAAACCTTGAACATTCAATGGCAAATTAAAAAACAGCCATATTTCCATTCTTCCTTTATCTTACTAACTGGGGAGATTGTAATGAGAAAATATGTTTTACTGAATTATGGCTCACCATTGTTGATGGAAATGCTGATTAAGTGCTAAGTTCCAACATGGAGCACACATATACTCAAGTGGCACAAAAAAATGACTTGTTTGCACAACCTTAATTGATAAGTAAAAGCAAAATTGTTGTATATGAGTCAAATGGCACTTTTGGAGGTAGTTAAAAACTTAAACCCGTTTTGGACGACAGCATTGTGATTTTGGTGGACTGTTTATAGTGACTGGAGTGCCCGGAGGAAACCCACACCCGCATGGGTAGAACATGCTAACTCCGCACAGGAAGGCTGGTCGCTGGATTTGAACCCATGACATTAGAACTGTGCCACGGACACCCTAACCACTCATCAGCCGTGCCACCGTGATACCAGTTATCTCATCTCATCTCATCAGCCGTACCGCTTATCCTCATTAGGGTCGCGGGGGGCTGGAGCCCATCCCAGCCATCTCCGGGCAGTAGGCAGGGGACACCCTGAACTGGTTGCCAGCCAATCGCAGGGCACACAGGGACAGACAACTCATTCGCTCATTCACACCTAGGGACAAATTAGATCAGCCAATTCACCTGAAATGCATGTTTTTGGAATGTGGGAGGAAACCGGAGTGCCCGGAGGAAACCCACGCAAGCACGGGGAGAACATACAAACTCCGTACAGGAAGTCCGGAGCTGGATTTGAACCCACGACAGGTTCCCATGACATGAACTGTGCCGCACAAGCGCTAACCGCTGCGCCGCCGTGCTGCCCTGATACCAGTTATTACTTGAACAATTATACAAGTACAAACTTTTCCTTCTGCAAAAAAAACTTTAAATCCCAACAGGTTTTTTTCATATACAGATATTGAATCATTCTTCTTCGATCCACTCATCTTCACTAGGATAATATATCCATCTGGTACTTGCCTCATCCTAGCTCATCAGAGCTTGTTATTTTGGGGTACAAAATAGTAAGACTATGTGACATCCTATTGCTGACATTCTAAATACTTTGTTGTTGTTTTGTGGTTTGAACAATTTTATTGACACTATTAACAGCAAATAAACAATGTGAGGTTTGAACAATTTTTTTCGACATTTTTAACAGCAATTAAACACATTCACAATTTAATTGCGTTAGCTTTTCTAAATGTCTCAATAACATGATGCATAGAACCATTTCTGACTCAATCAAGCGCCTCAATTATCTTGAAAATGCTCTCTTTGCCAGCTAGATGACATAAGATAGTCCAAAGCATTTATTGTTATACATTGCTTTTATCACAAGATGATACATCATATCAAAGCAATTATTGTACTGTTCACTAATGGGTTTGACTAGTGACAACGTAAACCATCACCTTGCACAATTGTTTCTGATTTAAGATAAGGTGCAAATTGTCTAAGCACTAGCGACAGTCAAGGCAGCCCATATTGTACCAGAGTCTTGATGCTTATTCAAGCCGTATTCGCTTCTCTTACTCATTTCATTGTCCTCACAGTGGACCACCGCAGAGCCTTTTAACGCATCCACAGTGTCCTGTCAGCAACCTGAATCCACAGGGAGAGGACCATATAGAACGACCCGGCGGACAAAAATAGCACTGCAGAGATGGCGACAAGACTTTTAACTTATATCCCTCTGGTAAACAACACCTCAGCATTTGCTTTACATGACCAGAGTAGAAATGACAACTAATAAACAAATCAAGGAGAATCAATCGGAGTGCTTTGATGCAAAATTATGAGTCATGACTAAAAGTCTATTATTGGATTAAAAGGGAGGGAGAATAATTTGCTCAAGTTGTGCCAAGTTGAAGTGATGCTACAAACTAGACAAGGGGTGCATCAAAATGAGTAGACATTTGTAGACTCTGCACTTTTTGTCTGAAAAGTGTTCTACAAAGCTTTTTGATTTGATTTATATAAGCCAAAGTTGTTCATTTTTAATGAATTTTTATTTTTTAAATAGGTATCCTGTGTAGCGGGTCTGTATTTTACAGTTAAAATTAATAATCTTCTGCATTTCTTCCTCAGATCATCAGCTCTGAAAAAGTGCCAGTGTTTGAAAATCTGCACTCTAGTTGGACAGTGGCTGTGAGGACCAGCTGGCAGGAGGAGACATACAGCCGCTGTGGGTGTTTCTTTGGCAGTGTCTTAGCTGGTTGTTGTGAAGAGTGAGAACAAAGCAATCAGCAAGTATACTGCCGTAGAAATTCTTTGCAATATAAATTTCCTGCAAAGACGCAGACAAATGGATATTTGGCCATCCTTTTCATAATGTAATGTAAGTTGTCACTTGAAAGTTAGTACAAATAAACATTCGAGTAATGACGAATTGGTGCTTCATCAAGATTCTCCTGGATCAAAGCCTGACACTCGTTTGTGAAGAGTCCTCTGCTGCTATCTGGTGGCTGAGAAAAGCTCACAGCAAAATCTCAAACAATTCATTTTCTTGGTAGCATTTGTTTATTTGCAGTCTGTATGTGCCTGACATCCATTTACTCAAGAAATAAATTGCAACTAAGTTGTGACTTCTTTAGTGTTTACCATTTCACTCAGCAGTTAGGTCAATGTGTCTATCCAGGGCCGTTGCTAGCCATTTCGGTGCCCTATGTACAAATGTTTTATGTATCTTTTGGGTTTATGAGATGAGGACGTTTTAATTTGTTGTCCTGATAAAATATTGTTTTCATATGCTTTGTATAAGAATTGTGTTAATAATTTAGTGCTGTTAAAATAATATTACCGTACACATACACAACAAATTCGTTCGTACAGTCCCATCCAAAACACTGACAGTGAAAGCGCGCCTCCTAGTGACAATTTTCACTATCTGTCCAACACGATCATCCACTATCTGAAATTAGGGGCTTTGTTTAAAAAATGAGTAGTCAAGTCATGTTTATTTGTATAGCCCTTAATCACAAAGAGTCTCAAAGGGCTGCACAGACCACCGATTATTGCAGACCACAAACTATTATTACACCATCCCCTGATCTAAAACCTACATGAAGGCAAGGAAATACTCAAAAACCTCAACATGAGGAAAATGAAGAAACTTTGAGAAGGGACTGCACATGAAATAACCTCCCTTGCAGGATGACCAACTCAGTTTGGCTCGCTGTGCTTTTTTTTTTTTTTTATCTAATAGGCCAGTGCGCTGGAGCGGTCTCATCCAATAGGCCAGTGCACTGTATGAGCCGACAAAAAAAGAATTTGAACCAAGGAGAGTGCGCCCTTTAAAACTGTGCACCGAATAGGTGTGGAAATACGGTACAATAATGAGCTTTTTTTTTCAACATTGTCTAGCAGCAAGCGATGCATGCGCTTCATCGCGTTTTTTTCTAGTTTTCTCTTTTCTCCGCTCCAGACTCTCGTTGCCCTTTCGAGGCCATGTTCGCACAGGCATTCACGAAATAGCGATTGTGGCATAGTCAAACATACCACTGAGACGGAAGGGGGGCACCATGAGACTGGAGATAGATTACAGATTCAACCCTTTTCTCTGCAAATTTGGTTTATGCTGCTTTTGTATTGTTTAACCATATTAGCGCATATTATTAACACTTTTAACACTTTACACTTATTTTTTCACCACCCTAATTTCTATAGGTGCCGTCCTGAGCACTTGATGCCCTACGCAGTGCGCGTTATGTGTGTTTGCGGGGCTACGGCCCTGTGTCCATCGAATGCAATTGAGTTTAAAACAATTGCTGAATGTTCAAAAATTGGCTTTATAACATATTTTTGTTGTGGTTAACAGAGTCCGAGAGATGTTAATTTACAACAATGCCCATTACTGTGGGTGTAGCTTTTAGTTGTGAATAGAAGTACAATACTATCACTATGCCTCAGACACCTTGCATTTTTGCAAGCCTACCACAAAGTATTATTGAATAGTATCTGGAGTGAGCAAGCAAGCATCTCAGTGAGAAAGAATTATTCGGAGTGCAAACGAAAAGCCTACAAAGTAGCTAAAACAACTAACACATACACAGTTGCAACCTAGATCACGGGACTGGGCAACTACCAACTGCAACCCTGTTCGGCCTGACAAGAGCAGCTGGCAACAGCAGTCAGGAGCGAGAAAAAAAAAAAAAATATTAAAAAAAAAAAAAAAAAAAAAATATATATATATATATATATATATATATATATATATATATATATATACATACACATTATCTGCACTGCTTATCCTCATTAGGGTTGTGGGGCTGGTGGAGCCCATCTACGGGCAGTGGGCAGGGGACACACAAAGACGGAAAAATCACTCGCTCATTCACACTTAGGGACAATTTGAACCAGCCAATTAACCTGACATGCATGCTTTTGGAAATGTGGGAGGAAACCGGAGTGCCTGGAGGAAACCCACACAGGCACGGGGAGAACATGCAAACTCCACACGGGGAAGCTGCGGCAGCTGGACTTGAACCCTAGACCTCTTGCACTGTGGTACTGCGCGCTAGACACCCGCCCGCCATGCCGCCTTTCCTAATCTAAATTCACCATTTAAACGCTCCACTGACAAATAGAAACTAAAAAAAACAAACCTGCAGGAACAGACCATGGCGTCACACTCCAGCATTCACAAAGCCCCCTTTCCTCGAACCTAATGTGTTTCGCCCTGAACAGCGCGGACGAAAGTAAGATGAAAGCAGATAGGACAATAAAGCATAAGCGCTCGTGGAATTAAATTAGACATTGTTAACACATATTTAATAGAGAACATGTTTAACTTTCAACGTTTTAAGGACACCTCCAACGACAGACTCCACATTGAAAACCCAGGAGAACCAAATGAACCTTTTCTTTGGAAAATGATGACCCATTGGTTCTCAAGGGTTAACATTGACATTATAACAGGTGTTTTTATGGTACTATATCCATATCTGTCAACCTGTACGTTTTTGCCGTACAAAGTATGTTTATTAGGCATTTTAAGACATGTACGACGTACAAGAAAATCTGTACGGAAGAACGCAAATTTGTCAATTATGGGTTCCATCCGGTATACACCCACTATGACGAAAAGTCAAACGAGTTCGCCGCGTTAGCCTCTATCTCGGTATCGGGTTTTTTTCCGTTGCAAACTAATCGAGAGGTTTTATGCTACTGCATACTGCATCTGCCGCCTCGGATTTCATGTGGTAGTTATGTAGTGAAATGAAGTCCATCTCTTTTTAGAGAACCAGCTTTTTCGGCTCAACTCATTAAAGAGAGCCGGCTCTCAAACGGCTAACTTGCTTTGATGCATTATATTACGAATCATTATTGTTGTATAAAGAAGTTAAGAAAAAAAGGAAGTATAAATTGAGAAAATGAAAAAATACAGGTTTGTGGTTATCCTTTTAATCAGAATAATACCAACAATAATTTAATGCAGAAAAAGAAATGATAATTTGAATAAGAAAACTTGTTATTCTACTTAATTATATTTGCATGTATTTTTCCTTCTACAGGGAACGTCCAAGCTACTTAATGTTTGAACTTTTTTTTTTTTAGAATAATTCATGTCGAGCAACAAAATGTTAATTAACAATATATATGATATGATGAAACACATGTACAATATAACATGTTAAACTACATAAATAAACACGTTTGGAAAAAAATATGGTGTAAGATTATTTTGTATTTTGTAAGGGAAAAAAACGACAGTTTTTAAGGGCATGGAGCCGCGGAGGTTGACAGGTATGTATATCCGAACTTTAAATGTTAATGGGGTCATTTATGGGTTTTGGGTTATTTATGGATATTTATTATGGATGATTATTCTATTAAATTTGTATTTTCTAATTATTGAATGAATGGATGCTCCAAACGAAGTTTGGCTGGTATTTTGAGGATGACAATAATGTTCCAAATCGGGTGCATTTGATTATTTGTCGATTTGTGGGTGGGTGGAACAAGACATGGGTAAGGAAATTAAGTTTGAGATTATTGGTTGCTACGTAACCATTTTAAATCCAGGATTCAAACCTCGGAGCCTAAAATAGCCTCCAGTGTGCGATTGACCGGCTAACTGTGAGCTTGGCTACCCGACAAAGAGGAAGGAGGACAACAAGGAAGGGAGGCGAGGGAGACGGAGTAATAGGTGGGCGGGTGCGAAGGGGGGTTACTTACTTAAAACGGGCACAGTTTACTTTTCGTGTTGTTTAGCTCAAGTTGGATAGAGACGTGGACAGTGTATTAGGCGCCGCCATTCCTCTAGTGGTACATAATATGTAGTTTGGTATAACTTTAGTCGCAAACAGGTAGCGCGTGTATTAAAGGAGAGGACCCGAAAAAGAAAGACGATGGCAGGACACAACGAAACAGTCGTGTATTTGTCGGAGCAGGTGGTAGTGTTGTGTTCGTGCGCCATGTCTTTTGTGGGCTCGTCGCTCATTATCGTCACTTACGCGAGTTTTGCGGACTTGAGGACGACTCCACGCAAACTGCTCCTCTTTCTCTCGGTAGCCGACTGGCTCTCCGCGGTCTCCTACGCTTTCGGAGTGTGGAGAGTGTTCAATTCCGACACGCCGGACTGCGTGGCTCAAGGAGCGATATCCACATTCGCGAACACAAGCTCATTTTTCTGGACGGTGGCTATCGCCGTCTACTTGTATGTGCTCATAGTGCAGTCAAGTCAGAGGGCTGCTGACAGCCTGGTACTTTTCTTCCACCTGGTCAGGTAGGTAGCTTCATACATTTTCTCTTACCGCACCGATACATATTGGGATACCTTAGCCAAGTCACGTTTCTTTCTATAGCCCTTAATCACAAGTCTAAAAGGGCTGTACAGACTCTTAATACACCATCGCCTGATCTAAAACCTACACGAGGGCAAGGGAAAGCTCAAAAACTAAGGAAACCTTGAGATGGGGCCACCTTTCAAGATGATGGCGCTATTGTCAATTCTTTTAGTATTCATTTTGTCATGTATTATGTCACAACATCAATACTATACATTGAAAATATTAGCACATACAATTCCTGATATATTCAAAACAATACATTTCAATTTTATCACACTATTTTCCTAAATATAGCATTTATTTAACAGCAATTTACAGTTTCATAAATTTAAAGTTCCTTTTTGCAAAATGGCCACTAGAATGTAGCTGATACTGGTATCTACTATTTCCAGAACCGACACTTTACATAGGCTGGTATCAGCAATGATACTTTCTATGAGTACTCTCCCATAGCTGATCAAAATCAAATTCTACAAATGATAATATTGGTAAGCACTTGCCCAGTAATCCCTTAACATGTTCTTTAAAAAATACAGAATACTGTAATAAAACTTCTGGCTATTTGTGTTAAGATTGTTTTTGAAGCCAATGGGGAGGATCTTTAAAGCGGAGTAAGGTTGTACGTATGAATGGGCTGATTGCGACACATTTTGTCATCATGGAGCATAGTTTCATCGTAATTAATACATACCCATGAATGTTTCAGTTACAATCACACACTTTGTGTTATCAGACTTTGTTGTAATCCGCTGAAGATTTGTGGTCTCTATTATGAGCCCTGTGTATGTCCGGTAACAGTCCATCAGTGTGTGCAGACATTCCACCCATCCCAAAGCCGGAGTTCTTCGGCTGCGATGGATGTCAGAGAGGGAATGCAAATTTTCAGTTAGTTCTTCTTAAAGTCAATTCTGAAGCATGGGTTGTTAATCAAAAAAACAAGTTTGATTAGATTTTGTCTGTGGTTGTAAACGAAAAAGCACTACCAAAATGGGAAAACAAAGTCCGGACGAAAACAGGGAACGAAAATAAGAATTTTTGAAAACAAAAAGGGAACGGTCTTCCAGGTAAGGATGTGTCCTAGGATCCGCAGCAAAAACACAAAAAGGAAACAAGATAAAAATGGCTAAATGGTTGCTGTGATGGGCTTAGATGCCCTACAACGGTTAATAGGACATTGTGTATCATTTAGTGCTCCCTTTTTGGTTCAAATAATCGTTAATTTAAAAAAAAAACTCTTATTGATTTGAATAATAAGCTAAAATGCATGAACTAGCATACTCACAATCATTTTTTTCATTCCTCAGAGGTTGAGAAATTTGTATATATTTTACATAGCTCACATAAATTGAGCTTACATGTTTGTCCGCCATCTCGCTGCTAAGAGTATCCCCGAAATAAGAAGAAAAATGTTTAGTCACCTTGCGTCTCCGTAGTTCGTATTCTTACTTGGGCTTTGTAGCACTCGTTTTTGGTTGCAGTTCATAATACAGCAACTTTTATTGGTCCAATACTACACAGTGTAACACAATATGTTACCTTATAACTCTGACAAATACAAATGAATATTTTAGTGGAGATCATATCCTATGTGTTTAAAATGCTTTGTATTCATAACCTGGTAGATTGATAAAACCAACAGTAAGGGTGTTTTTTTTTCACAGATAGGGCAAAAGTTCAACTTGCATACAAGCACACCTGTTAAGCCCGAGTGACTAAAATGTTTGTAGGTCAAGTTTAAAAAAAAAACACCTCTAAATTCAGGTTTTGCAAGCTGTAGATCTACTAATTGTAATCTTTCATTATTAACTTTGTTCCAAAATCACAGAAACAATGCACACGTAAATGCATCATTTAGGGGATTTTGTGAACAATGGCCAAATAAAATTTACATTCAATAAAATAAAACAACTTTCATTTAAGTTAGACAAAATCTCATGAATTAAATGAAAATCATATAAAAGATCATAAAAGTGTACAGGTCGATAGGTACATTATGTACACTGTAATCTATCTAATATATAATGGTTTATATTATGCATAGATTGGGGAATACCAACACTGACTTCTTTAAAAAAAAAGTCTTCCATTTGCAAACAGCAAATAGACCTGGCCAGCTTAATTAGCTAAAAATACCGCTTATCTAACGTGATTTCCTCCACCCTTAGCTATTCCGAGATGGAGAAGATACTCACTACAAATCATTCTTGGAAAAAGAATACAATAACCGAAAACAAAGACATGGATGTTGAATATGTGATGTCTTCACTTTTGTCAAAAAGATTCCCTGGTTTAGATTCATACTTTTATATCATTTGAACAGCAAACGGCTATAAAATATAAATATAATCTACATGGAAATGATTTCTTACTTAAAATGTCAATACTGTGATGCTGTTAAGGGTCACAAAGCCTTCAAAGTGTCTCATAATATACAGTAAATTGTTCAACAGTTTTAAGCATCACATGTTCTGCTCTTGGTGTGCTAACCGCAGGGTGTTCAGTGAATATTATGTGATTTGTTTTTCCAAATTCTTAGTTGGCCCATTGCATTTGCGATGGCACAACAGAAGCATTCATCCACTTGTATAAGCTGCACGAAAGCCTTGCTCTTGGCAAAGTATCAATGATAAAGAATCTGTCATAACGACATAAATACGCATAGATATTTATAGCTGTCGGAGAAAAAGACTTGAAGTTGTAATATTGGATTATATCTACTTCTCAAAACTTATGAAGCAGAATAAATAAGTTGACCAAATAGAATCCTTTTTTTTGTATTTTACAGGGATGTTTTCGCTCACCAACACTTCTCTTTTCTGTGTTGTCTAGCTGGGGGGTTCCTCTGGCCATCACAATTGCAGCCGTGTGCCTCAACAAAATTGGCTACACTGCGTCAGAAGTGTCTGTGGGCTGGTGTTGGGTTAGAATCCACACCCCTGACAGAGTCCTGTGGATGCTGCTCACCGGAAAGCTCTGGGAATTCTTTGCCTACCTCACCCTCCCTGTCCTCTACATCTTGATCAAGAGACACATCCACACGGCGGTGAGGATTTAAGAAGAGTTATTAGCGCATAGAGCAGGGGTCCGGAACCTTTTTCACTCGAAGAACCATGAGAGCAAAATATTTCTAAATTGTTTTCAGTGAGAGCCGCATCTTATATTTTAAAACTACCGTATTTTCCGCACTATAAGGCGCACCTAAAAGCCTTTTTTTTTTTTTTTTTTTTTAAACTGACCATATGCCTTATAATACAGTGCGCCTTATATATGGATCAATATTAAGTCGCAAAGTCTTGCAACTAAGGCAAGCAGTCGCCGACTAGATTTCCACCCGAAGGCGAAGACGTCCGCGGTGTATGCTGGGATACATATGCCGGCGTTTCATTTCCCAGCCAATGTGTCAATCATCATTTGAATCAATCACTATTGGCTAAAGTTATTCGGAGGTAAAGGAGGCAGATCCTTTTTATCATTTACAGGCTCGCATAGGCTAAAGGGGCAAAACAAAGCCTGCAAATGGCCGAAAAAGTTTGGTTGTCTACGGCATAGATAAAAACATGTTTTACTATTCTGTATTTATAAATATTTTAGTCTCCTGGATTTACTACACTCACGGATATAAGAGGACCATGGTTGCACATTATTATTGAACGCAACGACTTCGGTGAGCTACTCCGGCTATATATTTTCCCAGTATCTTGTTTCAGAGTGACATCGATGTTTCTGTGATGGGTCTTTTTTAAATTAAACTCAATTCCAAGTGTTTATTGTCATACGCACAGTAAAGTTGCGAGCGAAAAAGAAAATAGAAACTAAGGAATGGTTGGCCTTTCTTGAATCCCAAGACTTTAACCTTCCGAATGATATTTGGAACGATGCATTTGAGTGACATCGTACGGACACCGCATCCGCACGTGTCTACGACACGTATTTGCTTCTTTGCAAGCTTTTGGAATGTTAAGGGGGTAATAAGTTTGACTGAACTATCTGACTGTTTTGTCGAGGTTCCCATTGTAGCGCCTTATAATCCGGTGCGCCTTATGTATGGAAGATATAGGACCAAAAACTATTTTTTGGGGGTGCGCCCTATAACCCGGTGCGCCTTATAGTGCGGAAAATACGGTAAATTAAGTTGCCAAACAAAAGCCAATTAGTTGATGATTTCATAAAATACTTGATATAATACTAATGCCAGAGCCTGTGTCCTTTATCAACAGATGTCCCACTTAAAATTTGTCTCCCTCCCACAGTTACTTAAAAACTTTGAGATTAATTTGGACCATATTTTTTGTCAATAATATTGGTTTCAAAACAAGATGCTAGCAAAGTTATTTTTGAGATGTCACTTAATACTGCAAACAAGGATACTCAAGTATCTACCCTCAGCTATGTGACATTGTCACAGTTTTTACCCTAGTAATTGAGTGGTCATTATTTGCCCTCCACTGTTGTGGATGTGAATCTTCACCATCTTTGAAACCTACAAACATTTGACTTAATTGTCCTCAAGCGCATTATTGGTTATTCATAATTTTTTGGGACAATAACTATATGCTTGAAAAAATATCTATGAAATGGTAGAAAGCAGACGGCACACTCGCACGTGGAATCATCAGGCCTCTCATTGGCAATGAGACGGGGAAAATATCACAATGACATTTCTTCTTACCAGCCTTACAGGTAGAAAAGCGCTACAGCGCTCCTGCCGCTAGTGGTAGATGCACGGTGTTGCAATAAAAAGTGAATTTTATCCCTGGGCCAGATTTACTTATGAAAAGAGTCCCACCTGGCTGACGGGCCATATATTCCTGATCCCTGGCAAAGGGACAACAGAAGTACTGGAATATCAGGTGTGAAAAATGAAACAATGCCACATATGTTTAGTATGTGTATTTTTGCATACTTTGCAGTGTGAAGTTGCAACCCATATCAAGTTTTATTCTTGCAGCATTAGTATCGTTCAGAATACATTCTTGTGTGATCATTATGTCCAAGCTTTAGTATCATGACAGTACAGTACTTGACATTAATTTATTTTGTTCCTTTGTACTCAATACAGCATGCAGCCCTATCCGAGTACCGTCCCCTACTTGCCAACAGGACGCCATCGTACTCCTTCTCTTCCATGGCGGACATGAAGCTGACTCTCATCCCCATCATCTTCATCGTGTTACGAATATGGAGCACTGTTCGCTTCATTCTGTTGCTGCTCGGATCCCCGGCGAGGCAATACCCTGTACTGGTGATGCTACATGTAAGTGAAGAGATTTACAGTTCACTGATCCCTTAACCACCCTGGTCATAGGGGCACCACTTCCTGTGGTGTGTCTTGGGCAAGTACAGCCTGGCGGTGCCCACCCCCCTCTAGGCTGTTGTTTTGGTAAGGGGTTTGCTACCCCACATGAAACGAATAGTACTGGTTTCCATCTTTACCAGAGGCAGAAGAAACCTCTTGAAATGACTCAGATACAGCACCTTCATCATCTGGTCGCCGTTGTTTTTCAGTTACGTGTGACGATACGGACGTTTCGATTAGACACATAAATATTTTGCCTTTTCTTTTTTCATTTTACATTTTGACCACTTAGTACACCTCCCGATTTCCTTCAATGGCATTGACACTCCTTGGCTCAGAATTTTTTCAACCAGTGGGCCGTGACACACTAGTGTCGTGACAGCTTTTCTAGTGTCTTGCAGGAAATTGACTAATTCTATCTTTAAAAAAAGCATGCTGTTGTTCAGTATATTTGCTTTTTTCCCGTGATCACCTGGGTAACTAACATCCATCCAGATCAGTAGGTGGCTGCAGTTGACCATATATTTTCTTTTTATATACCAATTATCTGGTCATATGTAGTACAGTGCAGGGAAACATATTTAACACCTTTTTAGTTTTTCCAAAAGATTGCACTGCAAACAAATGGTAAAACTCCTGCACATTATTTTGAAGATCTAAATTATTTTCCTGGAGAAAAAAAAATAATAATCTAGTGAAAAGTTTAAAAATCTAGTAATATTCCAAAAGTTATTGAACAAAATTGATGCCGGTAGCATTACCTCTGGCGCCACTGGAGCCACAAATTGAGAAAGTGTATACAGTAAGACCTTGGTTATCGCGGTTAATGGGGACCAAAACCACCCGCGATAAGTGAAAATCTGCGAAGTAGCGACGACCCTTCAAAAAAAAAAAAAAAAAAATCTCATCTCATCATCTGCACCGCTTATTCTTATTAGGGTAACGCGGTTCCGTCGCGCGGCCCGGGAGTGACCTCCGCCAACTCCGCCGATGTCCCCAACGACCTGACCTGGTGGTTAGGATTCCATGCTTTTTACCATTTCTGATTCAGACCCCGTTTCCACCATTGTTATGCAATTGTGGACAACGATACATTTTATTAACTGATCAAAAATGTCACTAATCTGTTAATGCATTTCCAATTTTGTCCGCATATAAGGCACACTCGATTATAAGATGCGCGTTCAAATATCTGGCCATTTTGGGATTTTTTTTATCCGCTTTATAGTAAGGAAAGTACCGTATTTTTATTCGTATAAATAAAAGAGCATGTTCTAATTGTCAATTAAAAATGAACCTTTTTTTTTTTATGTCCGCCTTGTGTGGTATCAAAACAGGGAATCGGCAACACATCTCAGGGAGCAGCCAACTGCATCATGTTTGTGTTTTTCACTGCGCCGATCCGCAGGCGCCTCTTGGCGTCACTCTGCTGCTGCCGTTCGGGCTCATTAGCAAAGCACCAAGCGCAGGATAACGCTGGCGGACTGCCACCAAGACTTCGCTTCTCAAATTCGAAAGATGCAGACTCCGCCAATTGCATGCATGCCGACAGATGACTCCATTGTGTAGAAAATTGACTTATGTCTGCAAGTGTACGTTAAATCATTATGTTGGGAAAGGAATGGTTATCAGCACATGTGGTGTTAGAAAAACTTATCTCACTATAGATTGATGTTTCTACCAGTTTGATGAATTCATCATGTACCACATGGACTCAATTTATGGAGTTTGTCACACTTGAGATTTATTTATAGTGTGTTCAGTACAGTTGTCATGTATTTATGGAGACACAAAATATATGAATGCTTTTGGCTGGTCAGACAAAACGGGATCATCATTCTGAACTGTTATCAAATGTATTCCCCTGTGCTTCATATATAATATTTTTGAAAGAAAGCCACATTAATAAACCCCCTCTGATGACACATAAAAGTTATCGTAGTTTGTTACTAGAACGTAGTTCCTCAGAAGAAAATCAAGGGTTTACGTGTCAAGTTGGCGTACGAATTATTGAAAAAACGTGTTTCCAAGAATGAACCATGCAATAGAAATCTGTTTTATCTAATAGGTCATATCTCTTCACAGTGCACATATTTACAATGAAGGCAGCAGTGATGTGCATTGAGGTTAGAGTCAGATGTGGCACAGTCAGAATTACAAATGAATGAACTGAAATTGGGCAGCAGGGCGGCGCAGTGGTTTGCGCGTGTGCCGCACAGTTCTGAGGTCATGACATCGAATCTCCTGTGTGGAGTTTACATGTTCTCCCAGTGCATGCGTGAGTCCTCTGGGCACTCCAGTCCCTCCTACTTTCCAAAAATCATGCATGTTTGGTTAATTGGCTGGTCCAAATCGTCCCTAGGTGTAAATGAGCTAACGAATTGTCTGTCTCTGTGTCCCCTGCCGACTGCCCAAAGATAGCTGGGATGCGCTCCAGCACCCTCGCTACCCTGATGAGGATGAGCGTTGCAGATAATGGGTGGATGAACCGAAATTCATAATTTGATTGGAGGAAGCAATATGTGCACTCGCATAGAATACATATTTGTATTTTCTTATCACAACTTATAAAGTAAGTCTAATGCATGCTTGCCCCATTACGAAAATAAAAATCAATTTAATGAGAAAAAAATACAAGATGACCTGACTTGCTGTTCGCTTGCTAATATTGTCGCCAATTCTTTTTTGGGGGCAGATGCGTGTGCCAAATCAAAATATTTGGCCTTACTATGGGCCTTTGCCATTAGGCAAGAAATCTGCATGCCTCATTCTGCATGTGCAGACACTCGGCACAGTAATACATTGTATACTCATTGTCATCATAACATTATGTGGAAATTAAGCATTTTTTTTGCCTTCCCCTACTGTGTGTCACTGGTAGACAGTATTTCACTGATTACCAGCACAACGGTAAACGACAAGTATTTGTATTTTACTGTGAAACTTTTTTTTAAATGCTCTTTATAATGATTTGAGATAACAGGATGTGAATAGGTATTAAGTGATCATCAAACATACTGCATGATAAATATACAGTAGGTGATTTATTTGATGTAAAGTATTTTATATTATAGCATATAATTACTATAAACGTGTTTTTATGCTGTGGAGGAAAGAAACCATTGGAAATAGAGTCTATGCTGCATAAATAACAATTTAAAAAAACTTCAATTTGACAAAATATAATACCTTAGTGATTTAAAATTTGTTGGGTTTTTATAAATGTGGTCTCTTATATGTAAAGATATTTGATTGTCAGAATTTGAAAAACACTTTCTCACTGGGATAAGCAACAACAAAAAGTCGCAAAACGGTCCTTGTGGGGAAAAAAGACATTTGAAATAGTTTTTGTTAAATTCATTTATTCCCTTAATCACATTAGAAATGATGTTTGTAGGTGTCATGCTGGGGAAAATTCAACCAAAATCTTGTCACCGAAGGTGTGCCAATGATCGTTTGTTTATATTACAAATCACTTGTTAATACACTTAGATTGTGATTTCATGTTTTAAGCTGTTGGGAAATCAAAATGATTTTAGGGCGGCTTTGGTATCTTAAAAAATGTTTGACTTCCTGCTTTTGCCATAGAATGTCACAAATAGTTGTTGACAGAACAAAAGCAGTTCAAATCGAGAGTAAATTTTAAACGTCACATATTTTCCATTTAAAAGTTATATTCATTCCATTGACTAAAAATCATTTTTAGTAACAATTTCCATTGAGATGGCACTATTTTGATGATGCAGTCAGATGACTTTAGGTCTTATGTACTCACCCTTCCTATTACAAAACCTACGGGTTGTTTTTAAATGGTCTATTGTGAAATATTTGTGATTGATGCAGGACAGTGATTTATGTTTTTGCAGCTGTCATCAGGATGTGTGACCAGGCAGTCATATACGTCCTCTTTCCTCTATGAAACTGGGACATTTCTTTGCTTCAAAGCTGACTTCTCCTTTGACTGCTGCTTTTGTTCGCTCATCTTTTCGTTTCCTCATATTAACGTTTTATTCAAAATAAACCCGGTAGCCTGTTAACAAAAAGGAAATATTTTGTGCAGCTTAAGAGATAAAACATTTTACTTCAATCTAGTCCCAATTGGCCTGTAAAACATTTAGTGGAGAGTTGTGTTGACATCAGTGGCGGGCGCTGCATTTCACACCCAGGACTTCAGTTGTGCTACGTCTGTATCAATCCAACCGTTAACAACTATTTCATGACCATAAAATATAATATAAAATAGCATTAATAATAACCTCATAAACGTCCACTAATATTTAGGAATATAGAAGATTTCAATAACTGTCGTACTGATACCGTGCGTTTCAGTTCCATCAGGTCGTTGTTTTCTATCGCCATCAAAGCTCATTCTAAAAGTCGAACCTCTCCTGTTTTGTTTCTGGAATTAAGTTATTATTCGATTTACGGCTGACAAGTACATGCTTAATTTATATAGAACAGAAACCATCACTAGTGAACGAATAAGCACAACTAGAGGTAAGATCGGCCCTCAGAAATTTAGCCCGACCCGACCTGAGTCGCGGGTAAATAAACCCTAACCTGCCCAAACCCAACGCACTAACTTGATTTGATAAACGAGCCCAAAATAAACCCAAAGCTTTACCTCGGCCGTGCGTACTTTAGTGCAGAACTGTTTGTTTTGGCTGAACTACGCAGTTTGGGGTTTACTTAAGTGAAGTCTGCACTGCAAGTGCAGCGCCTGAATGAACGGACCAAAATGTCACTGAAAAGCAAATCAAATTATGCAGATTAAAAGCTGCAAATATTGAAAGATTTGGCCCAAAAGCTTGTAAGTTATAGGCAAGAAGCAGAAATGACGTCTGACGTGAGAGAAGTGGAAGGAGGAAGCTGCGTATCATTTACCCCAACACAGAGGATGACCATTTCTATCGATTTAGTGATTTGGAGTTAAACTGATAGTTTGGTAAGCATTTTCTTTATCTTAATAATTACTTGACTACAAGTATGTGCCGGGATCGGGTCGGGTCGAGCCTGGGCCCCAGATCTTACCTCTAAGCACAACACATGCTTATTGCTGACACAGAATGCTAAACTCTCAGATGATTTTCTACCTTCTTGCAAAATAGTGCGTACAGATATTGCTACAATACATGACAGGAGTTTTAAATAATATAATTGCGTAATTTGACACAGTCATAATATGACAAAAATAAGGAGCTGTAGTTTACCAAAATGCATCAGATACAATGCTGAATCTGATCATTTTGCAAGTATGGGCAATAATGACTATTAATGCTGATGACGGTTCTTTTTTAATGTCCTTGAGTGTCATTTGCAGTGTTCAGTGTGAGTATAAATTCAATGTGTCAGCTTTGAGTCTTGGCTGACATTGAAGGCGCTGCAATGTGAGAAGACACATCATGAAGGGATTTTTCTCTCCTGGTCTGCTGCCCAGTTAATTTACCAAATGTAAAACAGAAATTCACTTAAACCCACTGATTATCAATTTTCTAATGGCAATGTACACTTAAAAAATGAGGTAACATAATTATATCCTATTTTTATATGACCCAAATAAATACTTAGGCCCCCAAAAAAATCAAACCTATCAAAATTATAGCAGAACGAATAGTAAAACTAAAAAACAACCGGTTAAAAAATGACAAACTTTTATGTGGTTTAAAATTGTACGTAATGAATTAAGCCAATATTGTGTAATTTTTAAGGTTGGGGTTCACAACTTAAAATTTTGCTACTTCCTGCCGCCATCTCCTGGCCTAAAATCATGATCGCAGCCCCAATCAGCTCTTTCCTCAAGGACAAACAGATTTTTGTTCAGCTTTTTGGGGTTTAGATTAGCGTTCGGACTGTATTGAAAACAAGCCTTTTCTTACTTTTACAATTTTCAGGGTACACTAAGAAAATGCTCTATTATTGACCGTTCCCCACCCCCAGAAGCTCTCTCAAGCCCGGATGACCTCACCGCTCACTACAATGCCTGCCTCACAAATATTCTAAATCCTATTGCCCCCCTGAAAACCAGGACTGCCTCATTCTCCACATCTGCCCCCTGGTTTACACCCGCTCTTAGGTCAATGAAATCAAAGAACCGCCAACTTGAGCGACTCTATAAGAAAACCGGCCTCACCATCCATAAGGACATGTACATTACCCATACTGCTAAATACAAGGACCAAATTGCACAAACCAAATCCAGCTACCACTCCGGCCTCATCCTTTCCAACGAAGGAAATTCAAGAACTCTCTTCTCTGTCATGAACAAAATCCTCCAGCCACCAAATTCTCTCCCCCTCCACCTGTACTCCACAACAACCTGCAACTCCATAATGGAGTACTTCAATCACAAAATCCTTAAGATTCATCACCAACTCCATCCAAACCTGTCTGCTCCCTCCCCATCTGAATTTCCTTCTCCTTGTCACTTCTTCTCCAGTTTTGCTCCACCCACAACTGTTGAATTATCCAACCTCATACTCAAATCCAAGCCCACCACTTGCCAGCTCGATCCCCTCCCTTCATCCCTTGTTAAATCCTGCCTCCCTTCCCTGCTTCCTCTCATATCTGGCATTATCCACTCCTCACTCTCTTCTGGTATTGTCCCATCACTTTTCAAAACTGCTGCCGTTACCCCTACACTGAAAAAACATGGTGCTGACCCCAACAACTTTGACAACCTCCGCCCCATCTCCAACCTTCCATTTATCTCAAAAATCCTTGAAAAAACTGTTGCTGCTCAACTCCACTCGCACCTGTCCCTCCACTCTCTCTATGAGCCCTTTCAGTCTGGTTTCCGCCCCCGCCACAGCAAAGACACTGCCCTAATCCGTATTGTAAATGATCTCCTCATAGCATCTGACTCCGGTTTAGTCTCCATCCTCATCCTCCTAGACTTGAGCGCCGCCTTCGACACAATCTCTCACCCTATCCTCCTCAATAGACTCTCCTCCATTGGTCTCACCCATACTCCCCTCAGTTGGTTCCATTCCTACCTCACTGGCCGCACTCAGTTTGTCCAGCTGAAATCCTTCACCTCAAAGCCCTCACTAGTCACCACAGGTGTACCCCAGGGATCTGTCTTAGGTCCTCTTCTCTTCATCGTCTACCTCTTGCCTCTTGGTCATATCCTCCGCAAATTTAATATCCACTTTCACTGCTTTGCTGATGACACCCAACTCTACCTCTCCTGCAAACCAAACTCCATACTCCCACCTCCCTCCCTTACCTCTTGCCTTTCCGAACTCAAAACATGGTTCACAACAAACTTTCTTAAATTAAATGCCAATAAAACAGAATTCCTCCTTCTTGGCACCAAATCCACTTTATCCAAAGTAAACAATTTCTCTCTCAACATCGACAGCTCCTTAGTGTCCCCCTCCCCCCAGGTCAAGAGTCTGGGTGTCATCCTGGATAGCATGCTTACCTTCCACTCACATATCAACACCATCACCCGCACTGCTTATTTCCACCTCCGCAATATTACCAGACTCCGCCCTTCCCTCACCCCCCGCACCACTGCTATTCTCGTCCACAGTCTTGTCACATCCCGCCTTGACTACTGCAATGCTCTCCTATTTGGCCTTTCTCAAAAGTCCCTCCATAAAATTCATCTGGTTCAAAACGCCTCTGCTCGCATAATCACAAAAACATCTTCCCAGCTGCACATCACCCCCGTCCTCCAACAGCTACACTGGCTTCCTGTTCAGCATCGCATCAGCTACAAACTGATCCTATATACATATACGGCAATTCACAACCTGGCTCCTCCTTACCTGTCCGACCTTCTCCAGGTGCACGTCCCCACTCGCTCCCTCAGATCCTCGTCCTCCCTCCGACTGTCAGTGCCCCCTGCCCACCTGAGCACCATGGGAGCCAGAGCCTTCAGTCGCGCCGCTCCCAAGCTTTGGAACAATCTACCTCCGGACCTCCAAAACTGCACACCTCTCTCCACTTTTAAGTCCCGTCTAAAAACACACCTGTTCAGGACTGCCTACAACACATAGCTTCCCCATTTCCTATGTTTTTATGATTTTATGTCTTGTTTTTATTTATCATTTCGCTTACAACTTTTTAAATTGTATTTTTTCATTGTCTGTACAGTGTCCTTGGGTGGCCTCAAAGGCGCTTTTAAATAAAATGCATTATTATTATTATTATTATTATTATTATAAAAAAAGCCCATGGACAAGTATGAAATCACTCTCCTGGCATCATGTTCAATTTGTCAAATGCTATGCCATTTTTACGCCAGATGTAACGGGCTGTACAAAATTCATCAGTCCACAGTATGTTTCTCTGAAAGTCTTGAAGATAATGAAGATCCTTTTTGGCAGATGTGAGACAACTCCTTTTGTTCTTTTGTGATAACATTGGTTTTCGTCACTTTCATCAACCCATTTGACAAAAAGAGTATGATGCCAACGATAAAGTATGGTGGTGGGAGTGAGATATTTTGGGGCTGCTTTGCTGCCTGAGGACCAAGACACTTTGCTGTGGTTAATTGAATACAGACGCTGCCCTACTTACGAACGAGATACGTTCCGGACGGTCGGTCGTAAGTTGAATTTGTAAGTTTTTTTAGTGCCATATTTTGTATGGAAAGTATGTTTAAGGTTTATATAATTATCTTTAAGGCTTGTATAAGTAACCTGTATTGTTTGGTATTAAAAAATAAACATTTATTAACATAATATGCTCTATAAATATAGATAAAGTTAAGTTCAACTTACTTTTGGAGGATGAGCTTCAAGAGTTAGGCGACTTCCTCCTCCGTGGTAAAAAGTGGCTGGAAAAAAAAAGCACTCCAACCATTTTCTCAACTGCGTCAAGCTTTCTCATTCCACTTTCATTTCAAAAGAAATGTCTCGCCTCTACTTTACACATTACACCAACTATATTTATGAGATATTAAACAAAAATGTCAAAGTTCTTGAATGGGTTAAAAAAAACAAAATGAAGGCTCTGAAGTGGCCAAGTCTGGAATTATATCCAATTTAGATGCTGTGATGTGACCTTGAAAAGGCAGTTCATGATAGAAAATCCTCCAATATGGCAGATTTGAAACAATTTTGCAAAGAAGAATAGGCCAAAATTCCTAAACATTTGATTTCTTACCAAACTGGCTATTAGGTTCAGGGGGCAAATACTTTTTCACATATAACCAGCCAGGTTTTGATTTTTTGGTCCTCAATAAATGAATCGACACTTCAAAACTGCATTATGTATTTCCTTGGGTTATTTCTGTGTGATATTAGAATCAGTTTGGGGATACAAAAGGTTTTTGAGTGATAAATGCAAATGCAAAAAAACACAGAATTCAGGAAGGCGGCAAATACTTTTATACGGCACTGTGTAGCGGTAAAAATGTACTCCTAATCTTCGTTTTACCTTTCGATGCAATGCACACACTATTCCAATGGAACGATTGGTGTTATGTATGCACAAACTGAATCTAAGTGAAACTTTTGCACATTTTTAGAACATCACGCAGCTTGAACAGATGGTTGACAAGCAATCCTTCACTTTGTACTTTTCCTTTGATTTACCATTTAAGCCCTCTTTAAAGGAGCGCAACCAAGTAAAGTGTGGCTGGGATGTGCTCTATTTGGCAGTGTAGCACGAAAGGTGTGAAAGTAAGAAGTGACCTGCTTCAAGTAGAGTCCAAATGCCAACCCAACCCCCAAGAAAGATGAAAAACAAAAAGTTTAGCGAGCTTAAGACATTTCCGTACCTGCGCACGCATCTTGGACGAGCACACTAATGAGGCAATGATGACACAAGCCAGGAGATGGCGAGAGTGAGTAAAAAATTGAAGCACTTTTACAGCACCTTTATTGTGTAACGCTAGAAAAAGAATTTACCTCCTCAATTTACTGTGTCAAAGACAAACCAATGCATTCTATTAAAAAATATTATTAATTTAATCATTTTTGTATGAAATAAGTTACTGTTTTATCATATGACATTACCAATTTAATATTCAATGAAGGAAATATTGAACTGTGAAATTGACTTATATTAAATGTTTCATTACTCTATTTTTGTAATGGCGGTCACTCGATTATTGCACAACAATTTATGAAACTAAAAAAACTATGTAAGCACCGTCAGCAACATGAAAGCAATAAACGAATACAGTAGTAGTTTTTGTTGCTTTGATGACACGGTCAAAGGGCAGATAGAGGCAGGAGTGCTCTTTACCAAAGTGCATTTTATCTTGTGTTTTGCATCTGCCAGGCACAGACAACAGCAATGGACGCTAAGGAATGTGAAAATCCCAAGAAGAGCGGGGTGAGTATCACACATCCTGTTAATTCCCAGTACTAAATGCTGTAATCAATTGGAAATATACTAAACTCTTTTCATTATTAGAGATTAACCATGATCTTGGCACTAGCCACGCTTATATCTGCGTTTGGCTCATCCTTCCAGTACGGATACAACGTAGCTGTCATCAACTCTCCGGCACCTGTAAACGTCAAATAAACACTTGCAAAGTGTGTGTCTTTGGTGGTGATGCAATTCTGTTTTGTTTTGTTCCCTCTTCAGTTCATGCAACACTTTTACAACGTCACCTTCTTCAGACGTTATGCTGCACCCATGGGAGACGACCTGCTGACTCTGTTGTGGTCACTGAGCGTGTCTATGTACCCTCTAGGAGGTTTCTTTGGCTCTCTCTTGGTGGCCCCACTGGTCAATAAACTGGGAAGGTACAATAACTTTAAGATGTAATGAGATACTGTAGCAGGGGTAGCAAAACTACTGCCCGTCCAGAGGATACAGACTTGAGGTGCCGTTGCTGTCATGCACTTTCTGGACAAATTTCAACATGTTACCTAGTGTTCTATTTTATTGATGTTTACTATGTTTCTATACTGTGACCCAATGCTAAATCTATTCCACCGTGCTCATCCTGGTAGGGGTATTACCACTTGTGAGGCCCCTTCTCAAGGTTTATTTTTTCCTCACGCTTAGGTTTTGAGTTTTTCCTTGCCCGCATGTTGGTTTAAGATCAGGCGATGGTGTCATTGTAATCCTGTGCAGTCCTTTGAGACATTTTTGTGATTAAGGGCTATACAAATAAATGTGACTTGACTTGACTTGACTAGAAGCATAAGAAAAGAATGAGCTGATACATGTCAAACAATGACCTGCAGTTTTCAATATGTCCACTGGATGTCAACAAAGCCACACGCCACTCGAAACCTTCCACTGTAGCTGTATATGCTGAGAACATTTAAGGAAATGCCCATCCTGTTGATAATCTATTTAAGTCAAGTCAAGTCATGCTTATTTGTATAGGTCTTTATCACAAGTAGTCTGAAAAGGCTGCACAGACCACAGACTATTACAGACTACAGACTATTATTACCCTGATCTATAACCGCATGAGGGCAAGAAAAACTCAAAACCTTAGCATGAAGAAATGAAGAAACCTTGAGAAGGGACCACACATGAGGTAATTCCCCTCCCAGTATGACCAGGCTGCAATGGATGTTGCAAGGGCATCCACAAACAATACACAGATAGCCTCAACATGAAATAAAGGTAATTTATAAGCTATGTTTGTTTTAAGCCTCAATTTAAACAGTTCCACTCAGGTTGAAGATCGAATCTCAGATGGCAGAAAATGCTCTCGAGCCTGCGGATCTCTTCCTGGTTCTTGGGATAACTAGTAGACCATCATTTTACGAGCAAAGGCTCTGAGCAGGAATATAGGGAGAAATTAAAAGAGGGGGGAAGTCCATGCATAATTTTGCATAACACCATCAGAACCTTAAAGTTACATCTGAACCTGACAGGGAGACAATGCAGGTTAGCTAAAATCTGGGTAAGGTGATCAAACTTTTTTGTCTTAGTTAAAAGCCTTGCTGTAGCATTTTGTACCGGCTGCAGGTAAATGGTCTGAATTTTATATAGCGCATTTCAAGTCAATGGACTTCCCAAAGCGCTTTACAATGTGCTTCACACTTACCCATTCACACACACTCACACACCAATAGCGGCCGTGCAGCCATGCAAGGCGCCAACCTGCTTATTGGGGGCATTAGGGAATCAGTGTCTTGACCAATGCAGGCTCTTCTATTTAGAATACATTTATATATTGCCCAATGAATTTTTAAATGTGAATGATCAAATTTAGTGTTTAAAATGGGAGATATATCTTTGCTATTACTCTTAATCAATGTGTTTATTTGTAAATTAATATATATAATTGTATATTTTGAGTCTTTTAAAACTACTTGGATGATATGATTCCTTTATAAGGAAAAAGACAATGAAACAAAACGTGTGCAGGTACAAAAAATGCCCCCCCAAAAAAATGGAGTGGCTTATGTCATCTATTATCCCCATGTATTGCCGAGGTATCAGACATAAGACTCTCTATTGACATTTACAGAAAAATAGATACATCAATTTGCTAGTTTTTTTTCTATGACCCTGCCACATTGATATCTTTCAAACCAATGCGGCCGGTGACTCAAAAAGTTTGCCCACCCCTGCGGTAAAGGTTTTGCCAAACATCCCATCAACAAGGTTAACACTGCTAACAGCATTTGTGGTTCCTAATAGAAGGGGCACGCTTCTTTTCAACACCATCTTCTCCATTGTCCCCGCATTGATGATGGGACTGAGCGAGCTGGCCAAGTCATATGAGATCATTATTGTGGCAAGGTTTATAGTGGGAATCTGTGCAGGTGATATATTCATTAAGCCCAAAAGAAATAAGACATTTGCAAGCATTATGAGTGTTGTGTCCTTTTCCGCAGGTCTTTCATCCAACGTGGTGCCCATGTATCTGGGTGAACTTGCTCCCAAAAACCTGAGAGGAGCCATTGGGATTGTACCTCAACTGTTCATCACCATTGGCATCCTTAGTGCCCAAGTGCTGGGAATCAGAAACATACTGGGCCACAGCACAGGTTTGCACTTATCTTATTGCACAAACATTGCTTCAATTCTTAGCCTGTTTATTTTGACAATGTGTACAGTATATACACAGACTATAATGTTAATACCGTAAAAATATAAGCCGCGACTTTTCCCCCAAGTTTTTAACCCCGCGGTTTATGCAATTATGCATTTTTTTAACACCCACCACAGGCGCCCGAGCAATAAAGGTAAGAGCAAGACTCGTGGAATATATCTGTCGAGGAAGACGTAAGTTTAATGTAACTTCTCACTTTGTGCATGAATAAAACTAGCATGAACAGACCCTCACCATGAAAGGGGAGCGCTGACTACAATATTGGGAATTATTTTACAAGTAATCAGAAATAATGTGGCAAAACAAACGGATTACAAGAAGCAACATCCAATGAAGCAGAAATTCCTATTTATTCTTGGTATTATCGTGTGTTTTGGAGTACATTATTTCCACGGTTGGATTCTATGGATTGTCCTCAATGTAACAAAGCCATTTTTGCGGAAATTCATCGAAGTTGAAGTCTGCCAGTGGACGTATTGGTGAGTTACCTCTGCTTTATAGTTTTCGGGTATCTTATTTCAGACTTCTCTAAATACAGACGCTGCCCTACTTACGAACGAGATTCCGAACGATCGTTCGTAAGTTGAAATTGTTCGTAAGTTACTTCAGTGCTATAGTTTGTATGGAATGTATGTGTAGGGTTTATATAAGTATTTTTAAGGCTTGAATAAAAAACCTGTATTGTTTTGTACTAAATAAATAGTAGATGATCTGCATTTATATAGCGCTTTTCAAGTCAATGAAGACCCAAAGCGCTTTACAATGTGCTTCACACTTACCCATTCACACACACACACACACTCACACACCAATGGGGAGTCAGCCATGTAAGGTGCCTACCTGCCTATTGGGGGCATTAGGGATGCAGTGTCTTGCCCAAGGACACTTCGACATATAACACGGAGGAGCCGGGAATATGCTCTATCAAGATAAATAAAGTTGAGTTTAACTTACTTTTGGAAAATGGGCTTCTAGAGTAGACAAAAAAAGCGATCCAACCATTATTTCAACCGCATCAAGCTTTCTTATTCCACTTCCATTTATAAAGAAACGACTCGCCTCTTCTTTACACTTTACACCAACAATATTAAATGGGTGCACAAGATATTAAACAATAAAAACGTCAAAGTTCTTAGCGCACTGGAGATACAGTACAGTATGTTTACACACAAACTAGGATGAGGAAGCGGATTTCTTCTTCGGGGTGGATGCACACATTCCAAAATCTAACTTACAGCAATGTCCGGATATTTTTCGAAATCCCCCGAAAAATGATCGTATCTACCGTTTTTCGTAAGTTGAATGGTCATAAGTAAGGGGTGTGTCCGTAGTATATTTTATAATGGTCATCATGTCTTAAATCCAAAGAGTTTGACCTTTGCAATGATTATGTGGAATAACATATGTCAGCCCCGGTGACCCTACTGAGGATAAATGGTGCAGATAATGGATGGATGGACATATTTCAGCTACGGGTGACATAGTACAGACACGTGTTCGTTTATCAAAAGTATGGCGGCCCACGGGTGGGCAATCGGAACGTAAAGGGGTTAAGGTACCTTCTGAGTACCATCTTTCTTTGTAAATATCTCCTGTTTCAGTGTTGGCGAGTGCTTATAGTCAGATGTGGCTTATGTACAAATGTTTCATCTGTTAAAAGTGTAATAGGTGCCGCTTATAATTAGGTGCGCCTTATGGTCCGATTTTTACGGTTATTGATTAATTGTATTTGTCAGTAGCGGAACAAGGTACGATTTTAATACTGATCTGGCGTTTATTTGCGACTAGTGAGGCTAGCATTAGCATTTACAGAAGCATAAACATTCACTATGTTTATAAGCAGATAATAGTAGGTAGGTAGTACGACTGAGATCTGAAGTCAGAATTTTTGGGCAATCTGAATAAATCGTCTACGCGACTAGTGACTAACAAACAACACGTTATACAGTACACGGTGTTTGCGAGCAGTCTGATCGAAGGGTCGGATACTGAGCAACATCATGCAATTAGATATAATTTCAGCACTTAACTTTTGACGTTAAATTAAAGATTATTTTATTTAGCCTACTCGCTACAATCAAGTTCTGTGCTAGTTCCCTTTACTCCAAAAGTGTGCTCTATGACTGCGTCCCTTGTGTTTGCAATCTGTGCTCCTACATGGCTTGCTAGAAGCATGGACTTATAGTTCATATGTATGGATACAACTGTAGTATACTTGAGTGGGGACAGAAAATAATTTTGGACATGATCTGGAGGAAGAAACTAAAACAAATTATGAAGTTTAGCGAGCTAGCATGGGTTAACGTATATCGTTGGTCTGTGTACTACAAGTGCAAAATTCTTTATGGCACCAACAAAGAAAAAAATATCCAGCATTGAAAATTGCACTTGCACAGTTATACGCACACACTATGCAAATGAAAATAGACGCCTGAGCAATCTGAAAATTAAAGGACTAGCCCATCCATTTCAATGACTACTCACTGCCGAACTAAGACCATAATCAAATTTTTGTGTGCATTTACATGGCTTTAAGATATTCGGAACACCGATAATAGTTTAATTTCAGTTAGAGTGGCAAGGTGCATTTAAGAGCAGTTGGTTGATTAATTCTCAGACTTAAAAAGTCCAACAATGCATCAAACCAATAATGGCAAATATTGTAACAAAATAGGCAACGTAGGCTATTTATGTCATGATTACTGATTCAGGGCACCTGCGACTGCCCCGTTGGCGCCAACAGCCACGGGACCTAATTGGCTGTTGGACTCTTTTTAAACTCCTGTCTTCCGAAAGGAATCCGTCAGAACGTCTGCGAACCTATGCTCTCAGCTAGGCAAGCTTTTGTACTCTCCGACATTATCCTGCCCTGTTTTCCTGCCTGTTACCTGTTGCCGACCTTTTTCTGGACCCGTTTCTGCTTTTGCTCCTCCGTCCCGGACAACGACCAGTTTTGCCCTTTTTCCTGCCTGATACCTGTTGCCGACCTCTTTTCTGGACCCGTTTCTGTTTTGCCCCCCGGTCCTGGCCATCGACCTGTTTTCTCGCTGTCAACGACTACCCCCTCGACACGGAAGTGCCGCTTCAGCGTTCCTGCCATCTGCTACCCGTGACCGACAATCATCGGATCGTGGATGCAAGCACTGCTCTCTTTCTTAATAAGAGCTGAGTAAAACGAACGCTATTGGGTGCTGTCTCCGTTCCTGGCTTGTGACAATTTATGTTGACATGAATGAAAAATTTTGGGTGAGAAATTGCAGTTCATTTGTTTTTCTTATAATTGATGGTTTGTCTACCCAATGTAAAATGTAATGAAATTATTAAAAATGATAGAAATTAGGAGAAAGAAATAAAGGATTTTTTTCTACCTGTTTACTCATGTGATTAACTACAAGTCCAAGGTCATTGATTGCAATTAAACTTAAACAGCATTACTTTATTTCCATATTGATGCAGACAATTGTCAATAATACTGATTCCTTTTACACATGTCATACGTATACATGTATATGTTAAAATATAGATTGTGAATCATAGCGCACCTGGTTGTTTTCTTGTTTAGGCTGGACCCTCCTTCTGGGCATTACTGGCATTCCCGCTGTGATGGAGCTTGTGCTGCTGTCGTTCTTCCCCGAGAGCCCGAGATACACGCTCATTCAGAAAGGCGACGAGAATGCGGCGAAGAAAGGTAATTTTCGAACGTGAAGTTAGTTGGACCTGACAAAAGTTTAGGCCCCGTTGTTCTCAGCGTTGCAGAGACTACGTGGCAAGGACGACGTGAGTCGAGAGATTTCCGAGATGCATCTGGAAGACCAGTCGGAGAAGGCAGAAGGTCGCTTGTCTGTGCTGTCCCTTCTCTTGCAGCGCTCCCTTCGCTGGCAGATGATCTCCATCGTCATCATGAACATGGGACAACAGCTTTCAGGAGTGAACGCGGTGAGATGTTTGGTCATATGAATGATTACAAGCAGGTTTACATAGTTACATAGTTTACATGGCTTGTTTAAGTCTATATTGCACCATATGCACTAAAGTTGTTACTTATTAGTATTGTTGGCATTGCCAACACAGAATTCTCAGTCTTACTCAATTGTTCTTTCAATGTGGGGGCTCACTTTTTCCCGCTATTTCCCCAGATCTACTATTATGCAGACAGTATATACGCCACTGCAGGGGTGGCGGAGAACGACATCCAGTACGTAACAGTGGGAACGGGTGCTGTTAACGTCTTGATGACAGTAGCGGCTGTAGGTACTCCAATTTGAGCCTAGTTCTGGAATTAAATTACTGTATTCTTAAAGAAAATTATTACTTATTGGGAGTTTGTGATGCCAGGTATTCATTGTGGAAGTTTCGGGACGACGTCTCTTGCTTCTCTTTGGGTTCGGGATTTGCTGTGGTGCATGTGTCCTTCTCACAGTGGCGCTTGCCTTTCAGGTTGGAAAGTCAGAAAGAATTCCTTTGCAGTGACATGCAGTCAGGTGAGGTAAGTGAGGCTGTCCCTTACCTGTCGTCATTGAAATACGAAATTAAAAATATAGTAAAAATCTTACAGTTATAGTTCTTTCTCATTTGACTATTTGGATTTTGAGATTTTCTTTTACAAAATCACTAAATGTTTACGTATTATTGGTAATATTAATACAATTAGTATATAACGTGTTACTGTGCTGAGTGTCTGCAGATACAGAGTGAGGCACGCAATTCTCTTGCCTCATGGCAGAGGGCGATGGTGAAACCGAGGATTCTTATCAGACCCAAACTATTGACAGTTCCTATTACGTAACCTTTGTTCGGGCAACTGGAATAAGGCAGCCATTATGGATGGGCATAAGTTGACCTCATTATTATTTCGATTAACGTTCAAAATATAGTGATCATAGGTATAGTTTGGCTCTTTCAACGTTCCAGGCAAAGTTATGACCACAAATGTTCACTAATGTACAAGCAAGTCACATATGTGCTACAAAAAAGCGTGTGGTTTAGGGGTTAAACAAAAGCAATCCATGGGACTCGTCTCAGCTGGCGAACTGCGCACCGTTATCGGCAGACGATTTAGCTGCCCGGGCCATCCCACTGCGTTCAATCGGAGCCTATCTCTGCCCTCCACTTACCGGATAAGAGTGCACCCTTTTCGTTCAAGCTTTTAGGGACATTCTGGGCTTTTTTTGGACCTCATTTTGGCTGGGAAAGGGTGAAATATTTTTGCTTCGGTTTTGTGGCGCACACCCACTTTTCACGAAGGGCGCGTTGCAGGTAAGGTTCTCGCCACAGTACTTAGAAATAAACAGCAAAGTTAAAAAAACAACGCCTTATTCATTCCTCTTTCATTTAATCATCAAACAAAATTAGTGTTGAACTGTGACAACATCAGACTGTGTCTTGTGGACCCATCCAATATGGCCGACTATTTACCTCTGGAGATGCTTGTGACATCACGCAAAAACTATCAGTAGGATTAGTTTTAGCGCGCTAACACCAAGTCAAGCCATTCATAATTATTTTTCCCTATTACAACGATGTTTTTCATATTGAAGGATTACTTATCCATTGATGATTTTCTATAAAAGGAGTAGAATTTATTTATAAGTTCAGGTAAGACAATAAAAGGTAATTTTCTAAATTGGATGTTCATTAATTTGTAAATCTGACTGCGCTTTACTAGACACCAATCCCACTGCATGTCACTGCTACTTTGCTGTCCTCAAGTGATCATTGTCAGTACTACGCCTAAAGTATTGTGTTGGATTCGAATTCATTTGGATCTCTGGTCCCTTATATGAAGGCCTCTTGTGTTATTTCACAGGAAAATGTGACATGGATGCCCTACATCAGCATCGCATGCGTCATTGTCTACATCAGCGGCCATGCGATTGGACCCAGTGAGTGTGAACATTCAATAGCATCCGTATCACTTGACAGACATCCAAACTATAACTTGAAGGAACGATCGACCGTCTGGTTTAAATTGTTCCTCACTCGGCAGGTCCCATCCCTTACGTTGTGACAACTGAGATGTTCCGGCAGTCAGCCAGGCCGGCTGCCTTCATGGTGGCGGGCTCTGTTCACTGGCTCTCCAATTTCACAGTTGGCCTGCTATTTCCTTTTATGGAGGTCAGTTGCTGGTAATAAGTCATGTCAAGTCATGTTTATTTGTATTGTCCTTAATCACAAGGAGTCTCAAAGGGCTGCACAGATCACAGACTACTGGAAACTATAGACTATTGTTATACCATCCCCTTATCCAAAACCTACATGAGGGCAAGGAAAGACTCAAAAACCTCAGCATGAGGAAACCTGGAGAAAGGGATGCACATGAGGTGATCCCCCTTCCAGGATGACCAGGCTGCAATGGATGTTGCATTAACAAACAGCAAATTTGAAATAAAATATAAAATAATTTAAGTATAATATAAAATATCAAGGATGACCTGGTTGCAATGGAAGTAGCATTAACAAATAATACACAGATATTGTCAACATGGAATATAGGTCATTCATAAGCTATAGAATACAAGTGTGTTTTAAGCTTAGATTTAAACGGTTGCACCGAAGTTGCAGATCAAATCTCAGAGAGCAGAGCATTCCACAGCACCGGGGCCCGAATAAAGTCCATGCATGGTTTTGTAAGTCTGACTAGTTGTGTGATAGGGGTCAGAAAAATATACACACGTTTAGGTTTTTACGAATTACTTTAATTTGTTTATTCATTTAGACAAATGTATTGAAGTAGCAGATGGAGTCATTCATGATCATTATTTACCAAGCACAGCTGTTTGTAGAGTTCTGTATGAAAGTGGATGGAGGTTTCATTGTATGTAAGGTTTCACTAAAACAATGACATCTCTAAATCGTTACTTTTAAATTATTATTAGTGCCCCTTTTCAAGTCATTTATTGATCATGTACCCCAATGCAAGAAACAAAGCTCTAAAGTATAGTATTAAGTAAACCATTGCTTTAAAATTCGCAGCTTCAGTGCATCGCGGGTTGAAAATTATTCTCAAATCCATTATCCCCGATTGCATATTTCTGCTAGCGAGAACCGGCAGAGCACATTTTTGTCAAGCCTGGCGGCTCATTTTTGCTGTTCCGTCCACCAAAAATAAACTGCACTGGTTGCAACTGCGACAGATTTTTTTTAAAAGCCTAACTAAATAAAACAGCAATTTAGATATATTGCATGGAAAAAAAACAAAAAATGTTTTTAATGAATGTATTAAAAATCAAACACAATACCGTAGACTGAGTTCAAAGGTTGAAATGTATTGTCTGTGTATCGCTTGTTCTCATATCATATCTTTTCTATTTCCTTTTTTTTGTATTTTAATGAATGGTTTTCTGCTCTCCCCTCTCTCTCCCTTCAGAAAGGCCTGGGCGCTTACAGTTTTGTCATTTTTTCCTTCATTTGTCTGGCCACGCTGATTTACATCTGGCTGGTGGTCCCCGAGACCAAGAGCAAGACCTTCCTGGAGATATGCCAGATGTTTGCAGAGAGGAACAAAGTGGAAATCAAGCTGGGCCATGGCGACGTGCCACCAAAAGAGAACAAAGAAACCTTGCAGGATGAAGAAAGGGTCACAGCCTTTTGAAGGTACCAAGAGGTCTTTCAGACAAGAGGAAGTTCTCACTTTGGGAGATCAGGGCTTTGTATGACACTGCATATTCCCTTGGTTGTGGTTTCAAAGGGAGAAACAACCACAAATGTGAAGCAGGTTCCACAGGCTAAACACGACATCCTGATCATGAGTTAAGCAGAAAAAAAAATCTACTGTTTTTAGCCATCTAAAAAAGAAAAGGCTGAAATTAACATTAAAAACTTTTGCAGAAAACAACAGCAAATACAACCAGTGTTAGATGCTTAAAGCATGAATTAAATCACTTTATTCCAAATACAAACATGAAAATCACCGGTCTCCAAATGACCTGAATGAGTTAAGTAAAAAAAAAAAAAAATCTTTACAATAATGTATCACATATCCTCTAGTCTTTTCAGAATGATATTGCGCCCATGGAATATAGTTTAGGCCAAAACTCTAATCGTTTTAATCTATTTAAAGATAAAGCCATGTTGCTTGGAAAGGTTACCTCTTGTTCACTGAAAACAAGCCTCATGACACATGAGCATATGAAGAACAAAGGTGTGAGGCTTGACAGTTCTGTGATGTTCTTTCTAGCAAACCCTGACCTGTTTAACCTCGGAGAGCCGGACTCAACATATCATAAACAACATTTTGATTTTTTTATTGAGGTCCGACAATAAAGAAAATAACAGTCATGCCTCCCTGCTTTCATTACGCTGCTCACCCATCTCAGGCGTTTGTTTGTGTTACACATGCTTTGACTTGAGCCGGTTGGCATGAGTCCTAAGTGCCTGCTGTATGTGTTGTTATCTCTCTGTTGATGTATCTACAGTGAAGAAAATAAGTATTTGAGCACCTGCTATTTTGCTATTTCTCTTACTTAGAAATTATGGAGGGGTTTGACGTTTTCATCGTCGGTGCATGTCCACTGTGAGAAGAATACACTAAAAAGAAAAATACAGGAATCACAATAAATGATTTTTTTTAACGATTTATTTGTGTGATACAGCTGCAAATAAGTATTTGAACACAAAATTTGGTACAGTAGCCTTTCTTTGCTTTTACAGAGGTCAAACGTTTACTGGAGTCTTTCCACTCCGATTGAGATTGACCGTCATGTTTAGCTTCTTCTAATTTCTAATGGTTGCTCCAACAGTGGACCTTTTTTCACCAAGCTGCTTGGCAATTGCTCCGTAGCCCTTTCCAGCCTTGTGGAGGTGTACAATTTTGTCTCTGGTGTCTTTGGACAGCTCTTTGGTCTTCGCCATGTTACAAGTTAAAGTCTCACTGATTGTATGGGGTGGACAGGTGTCTTTATGCAGCTAACGACCTCAAACAGGTGTATCTGATTTAGGATGATACATGGAGAGCAGGTGGACTTCTAATGGGCAGACTAACAGATATTTCATGGTCAGAATTCTAGATGATACACAGGTGGTCAAATACTTATTTGCAGCTGTATCACACAAATAAATCGTTAAATAAATCATGCATTGTGATTTCTGGATTTTTCTTTTTAGATTATCTCTCTCACAGTGGACATGCTCCTCCATGATTTTTAAGTGGGAGATAGCAAAATAGCAGGGTTTTCGAATACTTATTTTCTTCACTGTATTTCCTTTAAGTATATTATAACTAAGTGCTCATAGTGCCCACATTCATCTTAAGTGATCCCCTTCCAAGTCATGTTTTTAGCAAAACCTAACCACTTTTATTTGCTGGTGTTTTGTAATAGATAGAGCTAGCGCTTAAATCCAGTTTAATTACAAATAAACTGCTAGCAAAAGAAGGTACAGTATGTCAAAAAGAAAACCTCAAATTTGTGATCATCTTTTTTTGTCGGGGTGCAGACATTTGTATAAATGAAAATAAATGTCACTTTTCAAATTTGAAACAGTTCATTTGCATCTTAAGTTGTGGGGCTAAAAAATACGGCCCACAAATGGCCCCTGGCTCGTTATATGGTCTCCTGGAACTAATCGAATAATCAAATTAATAATCAACTATCACAATATAATTAAGATACCTTTTGAAGTAGAATTTCATACAATCATTCATATTTCAGCTTCTCACCATTTCATAAAATTCTTATACTTCTGTAAATAATAAAACTTGTCAGGCACTTTTTGTTTGCTAAATTATTTAACATATTTGCGCCAGACCAGTGACTAAATAATAATAAATGTATACTTCCTACTGTGATTAAAACAAACGGACCGCAGAGCTTGAACTGAAAACTTTTGTACTTTTTCAAATTCATAGCTTAATCAGCAGACTGCTTATCATATTGATTAAATATTGAAATAATTGATGATTTTGGTATATTTATGCACACTCCTTATTTGGTAAATTTTTTAAATTTGAGGGACATGTTTTACCTTTTGTTTGCGGTTGAGGTATTTGCCTACATTATTTTCAATGTTTCAAGGAGCATCTGTACTGAGTGTCCAGCTGCACTCCTCCATATATGTTGAGTTTGCTGCTCCCCCAGCCAAAGACATTTCCCTGTGCAGTGCCGACCCCCTCACACGGCATTTGGTCGCGAATATTCGCAGTGGTCAGCACGTAGTCCCACACATTGACGTCGGTCATCCTTCCAGCAAAGGAGTTGCTGTTGGAGATACCCAGCAATCCGTCTTGATCGTTGCCTAAGATAAACACCCCGTCCGGGTGGATCGTGTAACCGCTTTTGAGATAGCGTCGCTCCCCCACCATGCCGTTGATCCACAGCTCCACCCCGCCTGTGCGGGACGTCCAGGTAACGCAGTAGTTGACCCAGCCGTGGGACTCGACATTGTACGGCAAGTTGACAAACTCGTTGCCGATCCAGAGGCCGACCTCCTTGCCTTCTCTGTCGTTGCTGATGGAGATCATCAGCTCGTTGTGGATGCTGCCGCTAGCGTAGGAGAGGATGTTGTGCGTCCCGACCGCTATGGGCAAGATGTGCATGCAGACAGTGAAGGAGTCGAGATCCATCGGGTGGGCAAGGTCGGCCTTAGTGTAGCTGCCCAAATTCTCCTGCTGGAAATTCAGCACCAGAGGGAACAAAGCTTGACGTTCTAAAGGAAAAAGAGACACAATTGTTAAGTCACTTTGACATCACTGCTTTATCATTGATAGGTGTCTTTGGTCTGTGTTCAGATTTTGAGTGGCTTTCGAAAAATTGCAACTGCTGTCTTTTTTTGGTTTCAATAATATGCTTCTATTCTTTTCATAAGAGTGGTGAATAAAGGTAATTCATTTCTACTATTTTCTGTGAGCATGTGCGCACGTGTTTGTATGCCATAAAATTCAACACAAATAAATCGTCTTTACAAAAAAAAGTTACGGACGTGTCCACTGGTTTGAACGCCGGTTGTTATATTACGGTAATGGGATAAAAATGAAGCAATGAATCCACCTGTTCTACCCATTTAAACAGGCAGCCATATTGGTGCTAGGTCGCCGCATAAAATGACATCACAGTTGCTTAGGGCCATTAGACAAAGAACAGCAAATAGCAAAATGGCAGCGTAACGAGATGGATAAAACCGGTTCAGGAGATATTGCTTCTACTAAATATAAATCAAAATGCCTAACAACATATTTGGGTTGCCTTCTCTTACAACGACATAACTTTTTGTTCCATTCATTTATTTCAAAACAGTTAACATTTCGTGGTTTTCGCTATTTCGCTGATTTTCATCGTGCATTCTGATTGACTAGAAAGTTGTCCCGTGCCCCTTTTCTGCTTGTGTTTGCCTATGTATCAATAACGTTGGGGTCTAAGTTATACATGTACGTAAAACAGATTCAGATTTACTTTATTGTCATTCGTGTACACGTGTATACAGAACGAAATGTCGATACATCTGACCCGCACAGTTTCTTTGAACGTCAGCCAGGATAGATAAGATTAACCACGGCTTCGTCCGAATTTTAGCGCAGCAGTTCGTCATCTCGCGGTTCGATGCCACTTCCAGTTGTTAAATGGTCCAGTTTATTTTATTTTATTCAGGAACCGACGATTCGTACGTCTCTATACTAACAAAAGCACCAAAAAGCAGAGGAAGATGCTTTCTAACGCCGACAACGTTCAAATCAAATCAAATTAATTTGTAAGGCACTTTTCAGGCAAAAAATGCCACTCGAAGTGATGTATAAAACATTTAGCATACAAGAAGACAGTAAAATCCTCACTAATATATATTTTTTGCACTTTTCGACATGCTAGAAGCATTTTTACGCCACATTTTTGTTTTTCAATAATGTCAACATGATGGCGACAAAATGCATCCATCCATCTGCAGTGCTTATCCTTAGTCCGGCTGCGGGGGTGCTGGAGCCCATCCCCAACTATCCTAGGGCAGTGATCAGGGCACACCCTGAACTGCATGTTTTCCGAATGTGGGAGGAAACCGGAGTGCCCGGCGAAAACCCACGCAAGCACGGGGAGAACATGCAAACTCTGCACAGACTTCATGGATTTGAACCCATGAACTCAGAACTGTGCCCGCCCGCCGTAAAAATACAATCCAAAGTAAAAAAGTGGATTCATGGTAGTGCAATATAGCACCAAGATTATTTTCTAAATTATAGTTTGACAGTAAATAAGTTATTTGCAAAAAGGTTTTTAAAGTATATTACTTTTATTTGTTAAACAAAAGCTTGAGCCTGTAATTAAGGATTGTTCTTCGGTTTCAATGTATTATACACTGGTTGGTTGGATCCCTTAACCACTAGGGTCGTAGGGGCACCATTTCCTGCGGTGTGTCTTGGGCAAGTACAGCCTGGTGACCCCCATCCCTTTCTAGGCCAAAACATGTTTCCACCCGGTCTTGATCTATAAATACATTTTTCTACTTTGCGGATTATAATGGGTCCTTTTTCAAATGAAAAACCCGCCAAAAACTAACAATTACTGTACTGTTTATATACAGACGCTGCCCTACTTATGAACGAGACGATTGTTCATAAGTTGAATTTGTTCGTAAGTTGCTTCAGTGCTATATTTTGTATGTTTAAGGTTTGTTTAAGTATGTTTAAGGCTTGTATAAGTAACCTGTATTGTTTTTTTTACTAATAAATAAACATTTCATAAAATTATATGCTCTATAAAGGTAAATAAAGTTGAGTTTAACTTACTTTTGGAAGATGCGCTTCAACAGTTAGGTGACTTCCTCCTCCGTGATAGAAAGCGGCCGAAAAAAAAGCAATCCAACCACTTTCTCAACCGCATTAAGCTTTCTTATTCCACTTTTATTTAAAAAAAAAAATGGCTCGCCTCTTCTTTACACTTTACACCAACCATATTGAATAGATGCACGAGGTATTAAACAATAAAAATGTCAAAGTTCCTAGCGCACTGGAGATATGGTATAGTATGTTTAAATACGGACTAGGAAGAGGAAGCGGATTTCTTCTTCGTGGTGGATGCTGAGTGACCTCTCACAGCGCCACCACACGTTGTATTGGCGAAAAGAAGCACTACAGTAATGTCCTGTACTCAGCAAAAACGTGCAAACAATACAAAATCTAACTTATAGTAATGTCCGGATATTTTTAGACACCCCGAAAAAATGATCAGATGTACCGTTTTTTTTAAGTTGAATGGTCGTAAGTAGGGGAGCGTCTGCAATTGTAGTTCTAGCTTTATACGATTCAAAATGTGCCAGATCCTGAAAGAGAAAAGTTTTGCCGCCATCTTTCTGCTACGGATATCCGAAAGAAAATAACATACAGTATTAGTCAAGTGTAATTAGCTTTTAGTGGTAGTTGCAGCTCGAACCCCCAAATTCGTAATAATTGGTGGTAGGCTAGCAAAGTGAGGTTCCTGTTGACCACTGTATCTTAAAAAAATTATAATAAACTGTAATTTTGACGCGCAACAATTGAGCTTACCGTGTTTGCTTGGCTTCGAATCACGTTGTCCACCTAAACACATCATACAACAGAAAAATCAAGTCAGGTGATGTTTATTTGTAAGAGGTAAAAAGCGAAGTGCAATTGGGACTTATTCTACAATTAAAACTGTAAACACCAGAATATGCCTTCTTTCCAAGAGACGTTATCAGGCCTTCGATTTTCAGGAGCTTGGATTCTATTTCGTCTTGCCGGCAGAACGCTGGAAAAGGGAACAGACTCGGCTATAACTTGTCCCTCATTGATTCTTTTTTGTTATTGGCGTAGTCTTCAAGTATACGGTCCGTGAAATACGCACATCCTTTGCCAAGCCGAGGAAGAAAAGACGACTCCACCACTCGGTCATTGAGAGGCTGAGCGATGCGGTAGTCGTTCCACAGCGTCTTGTTGTCGATGTCCATCAGCGTACTCTCCAGCTTTCTTATCTAGATTTCAAATCATTAAATGAAACAAAATCAAATACCCTGTTTTCCGAAGTATAAGTCGCAGTTACTTTCAAAGTTTGGCCGTGTGAAATTATTAAGACATTATTATATGTGTTAATAATCTATCTTATTTCTATCTTATTGCCTTAACTCATCTTGAGTTAAACTTGTATTTTTATCGTCTATGTATACATATATATATATAGTTTCTCGGTTTTATTACGCTAGCAACTGTGTGGACAGCAAAGTAAGATTTTAATTGTGCAGGGAATCGTGGCTCTTTACTATGCATATGACAATAAACACTTTGAATTGAATTGAATTTATGAATCTTGAATATCATTTCACACTTTATTTTACCACTTAACCGCAAAAAGGCGCTCTAAGCCTGTCTTGATCATTTCAACATTGCCAGGAGTTGCCAAGAGCTGAACAAAAATGGCACCAAAAAGAAAATCATATTCTGCGGATAACGAGCTGCAAATAGTGAAATAAACAGCAGAAATTGGTAATCGAGTAGCAGAAAGAAAGTTTGGAGTTGGCTAGAATTTTGTAAGGGACTGGTGAAAAGCAGGGGTGATGATAAGTCTGACGTAAGCGTTGTGGGGGACTTGTTTCAAAGTGACACAGAGGATGAAGATTTCATTGGATTTTGTCATTTAGAGTGAAACTGAGTTTTGTAAGCAGGTTCTTCACACTAGAGTTATCTGAATAACTATTAATGTGTTTCATGGTTCCTGACATTACCAGGTATGTCATTTACCAGTGGTCCCAAACTCACGGGCCCCAGGATAATAATTTGAAACCCCCCACTTAATATGAAAGTTAAAGGGGCAGTGTGGATTATTTTCCCACTAGATGTCGCTGTATTGTCATTCCACCGAAAACGAGTGCTAAAATCACAACAGAAGACAAAATACGGAGACTCAAATTGACCGAAATGCACCTTATTACTTTTGAAAAGAAGAGAACTAAGAAAATGAAAAATAAATTATTGGAAATGAAAAAAGAGAAAAATGAAAGGACAAAAAAGAAAAAATGAAGAAAAAAGAGAAAAATAAATAAAATGAAAATAAAAAAGATAGAAAATTGCATTTTTTTCCCGTTTTTGTCCTTTTTATCTTAAATTCCTTTCTTTTCTTTATTTCCCTTTGAATGTATTTTTCACCATTTTCCTTTTTTTGTTTTTTCCCCCTAATTTTCTTTTGTCTCCATTTTCCCTTTTTGCTTCTTTTACTCATTTCTTCTGTACTATTTTTATTCCTGTTTAAAATAAAAAATACCCTTTTTTGTCTTTCTTTTAGAAAGGTTGGGTAAAAATTGGAAGAAAAGGGGTGTTTTTTGCTCACTTTCAGTCTCTGTAGTTTGTAGTCTTCCTTGGACTCATTTTTTGTTGAACTACACATAACAGCAACCTCTTGTGGACAAATAGAAAGGACAGTCCCTTTAGGAGCAGCAGAATATTTTTATCAGTGCTGATTTTGTGGAAAACCCCATTTGGACAACCCTCACCCGGATCCTAGTTTCAGCGGCCCTAACTCAATTAAGTTTGAGACCCCTGCCGTACACATATTCAGCCTGTTGTTCTCTATTTTATTTTCATTTTAAATTTCTTTTCAAGATGACATGTATGTTTTTGGTGTTGGGTTTTATCAAATACATTTCTCCTAAAACTGCGACTTATATGTTTTTCCTTTTGAATTATGCGCTTTTTTGGCCGGTGCCATTTATAATTCTGAGTGATTTAAAGTTTGAAAATACAGTATATAATGAAGACGCCCGAGGCACTCTTATAGATCTTTTATTGACGCTTTATAAGATTTGAAAAAATGCATTCAAAATGTCTGAATAACAACATACAGAGGTTGAACGGATCATTTCCATAAAGTGAACTTGCACTATCATTACTCCAAATTAAGATTACCTGATTATGTGAAAGAGTGATTGGTGTGTCGAACACGGTCCAGAGGATGCTCTCGTAGCAGGGCGGTGTGGTGAGGGAGCCCTGATATCTGAAGAAATGGTTGAGGTTCTCAGGCAGCATGGAACGAACGTCAAGGCTCGAAATGTTCATGGATTGACCTGCCATGAATTTGAATTAAAATCTTATATGGCACTCCAGGATAAACACATACTAACGATTTGAAAGAGAAAAAAGAATGTATAAAGTAATGTAAGGAAAGATAGGCAAAATGAGTTACAAGTGAGTGCTTAGAGACCGGACAAAATTTTCAAGACTTGCAATTACAATTGACTGAGACGGAAACTATTCAGGACACGAGGGACACAAAAGTGTCTTGTATGCCCAAAAGATTACTGACACTGACCTGCATACTTGATTTTGGCAAGGTTGTTGATGAAGTCACTGTAGTAGGTGTTCTCAAAATGCCCATCCTGAAGATACCACATAAAAAAATCTAGAATGATCAGTGATTTAATTTTGGTTAGTATTTTCTTTCGTGTTCCTTGTCATGGTCACAGCTCAGGTCATTTGCTTATGTGGGACAGGAAGGTTCCTAAACCAAGATGGTAAAAATAACAATATAAATCAGGAATACAAAGAAATTCCTCAATTTACTGTTATCACAATACCAAAATGTTACATCTGGTAAAACCACAATGTCAAATTATATTTGTCGTTGTAATTTAATATAAATTAGGAACGTATCACTGCATTCAGCATTTTTTAACATCTGCATCAAATAATAACTGAGCCACTAGATGGCAGGAAACTGTCATATCGCTCAGCCTGTTTATGTATTTGTCACTGCTGTCTTTATAAAGTCAAGTCATGTTTATGTGTGTAGCCCTTAATCACAAACAGTCTCTAAGGCCTGCACAGACCAGAGACTATTGCAAATTACAGACTATTATTACACCATCCCCTGATCTAAAACCGACATGAGGGCAAGGAAAAACTAAAAAACCTCAGCATGAGGAAAATGGGGAAACCTTGAGAAGGGACCACACATGAGGTAATACCCCTTCCATGATGACCAGACTGCATAGACTGTATAGTATAAAATAAAAAGGATGACAAGGTTGCACTGGATGTAGCATTGACAAACAATACACAGATAATCACGAGGAAATATAGGTCATTCATAAGCTATAGAATAAAAGTGTGTTTTAAGCCTAGGATTAAACAGTTCCACTGAGGTTGCAGATCGAATCTCAGAGGGCAGAGCATTCCGCAGCACCGGGGCCCGGATGGAGAACGATCTCGAACCATGTCAGCTCCGTCTCCGTGAGCCTTATGTTATGTCAAATAAGTACTGTACAAAAAAATGCAGATTTATGATGATGCATTTATATAGCACTTTTCAAGTCACTCAGGACCTCCCAAGGTGATTTACAATGTTCTTCACACTTACAATTTCACACACACACCCAGACACCAATAGCGGCGTTAACACGTACTACAAAACCTATAGTATAAAAATACTACAAAAAATATACTTTGGAAATACTACAATAACACAACTGCAGATATGATTAAAACACTCCCAAATAAAACTAAAGTAGTATATAAAACTACTACAGGAACACTACAAAAACCTAATGGTAACTGCAATTATTAAGGGGAGCAATTGGCTGAGAATGACAGGTATGGCCTTGGTTAGATTGTACAGTATTCAGTAGTAATACATCCGTATGAAAAACATTTTCATTGTCACGAAGTGAAATTGTTTCAGCATTTGTAAAATAAATGATGGATTTTTTCACCACTAGATGGTGCAAATGAATACATCCCGTCTCATTACTCTACTGACGCTAATGGAATAAAACAAAAGCATAAAATGCTTCTGGATGAGGTTGTGATACTGACAACAAGTGCGCCGAAGCTAATATGCAGAGGTGCGATGCTAAAGCTGAAGACAGCTAGCTAGCAATTGTTTTTCACTTGGCAGGTCAGCTAGCAGCCAAGCGGGTCCTAATGTAGCCCGCTAGGCTCTGGTTTTTGGTAATGCTTGTTATCTGAATGAAAAATACGCAGCTAGTTTTTTCGCTTCCGTTTGCCGTCTCCTTTTCAGCCGTATGTTACCGCTTGTAATAATAAAATGGCGGTAACAGTGTGGGGAAATGCTGAGGCTAACTCCCAAGACAATAGCTAAGGTAACACCTAGCCTGCATCGGCCAGTTTGGGTGTGATGTTTCATGTATTTTTGCTTTTTATTCAAATCAAAATTGTTATTTTATTTAACATTAAGAGGCATTATATAAAACACAAAGTCTCTTTAAGAAATTTCCCACAAAATAGTGAAAATCTTATATGTATTGTGATGCCAATCATAGTATAATCTGAGAGTATTCGAAAAACATGCTAATTCCTTATAGAAAGGCCACTGTGATTCCGATGTTGTTTGCTAGTACCATGCTATCGATCCTTAATCCAAAAAAGAGAGGAAATCAGTGTATTGTAGTATGACTACCGTAGCATTGAACTGTGTTGTATTGGCCTGCCTTGTTTGTAAATTACCAGTTCTGAATAGCGGTTTTCCTACATTAACAGTGACCTTTTGGACACAAGAGTGGAGATTGGTTCTATTCAAAGCACACACGCTGGTCCTCTTTCTCACACCGGGCCACTTGGAGTTCACAAAGGATGATAAAAGTTGTGTTCCCATAGGAAAAGACTCTGTGTCTTTTTTTGTGGGTGATAGTCTCTCTTGAACTACTTGAAAGCTTATTTTCGATTAATCTTTTCACGTCTGAGATGTTGGTTTATGAATTCCAGACATAAAGAAAATGGCAGGACGATGACTGAAGACGTGGGGAAATTCAGGGGGTGAGTCAAAGAAGCAAAATCATACGTACATCGTAGAAAAAGGCGAGTACAGCCAGCCCGTCTGGTTTATCGACGGCTTCTTTAAAGCTCTTGTACTTGTCGGAATTGTAATGGACGACATGGAGCTGAAAGAAAAAGATTAGCAGATGAAAAATTTGAGTTTGCTGTTTTAATTGGACTTTGGCAAAATTGACAATACTGCCACTGTAAAAAAGTTTTTCTTACCCTAGTGACAGAAAGATTTGCTAATTTTCATCTTTGGTCATCTTTTTTCATTTAGATACAGGGTTTTATCTTGATTCTATGATTACATAAAACAAAAGTAATGGGGCCGGCAGGCTGAACTAGCCCGAGACACACCACAGGAAGTGGTGCCCCGACGACCCATGCAATTAAGGGATCCCTGAAATCAACTAAATGATTTTATCTAGCAGATGGGAGATAATTTTGCTCATTTAAAAATGTATTTTCTACCAGGATTTGGAAATAAATGCTTCAACAGTCTGATAACTAGGACCATTTTAGTTTTTAAGTGGAATCGATCTTATTTTACTAGAAAACGAGTTAAATTATCTTAAAATTGGAAAACTTTTTTTGTGGTTGCAGTGTAATATACTTTCACAGTAAAAAAAAATCTTATTCTATTGGGAAAAAATCTAATTAGTATATGTTTTTTTCTTCTGTTAAAATATTTTGTCTGTTTTTGCACTTCCAAGAGAGAAAAAAAATCAATCTTAAAATATAAAATGCTATATTTCATCTAGCATATATTCTATCGATATTTAAAAGAAAATACCCCAAAAAATAGAACAACAATTTACCCTTTGCTAGATGAGATAATTCTGCTTGACTTAAGTATAAAGGTTCCTATTTTAATCCAAAATCAAGTTAAAACATCTCAAAATTGGAAAACTGTCACTCAAAAGTTAAATCGGAAGATTTGTTGCAGTTTGAAATTCCTTAAAATCTTCACTCTAATGGAATTTATCATTTCAAATATCACATTTAATGTAACTAATCATTTATTGCAAAAAAAAAAACTTTTCTTATGAATCCACCAAAAATATTGGACTAAATATCAAAATCATGAGCCAATTATTCAATCACAATGACATTTTCGAAAACAAACGAGAGGTATAAATGAAGTAGCAGAGCATACATTGGCCACTGTCATTTTGACACGTTGTTGTTTTTGCGCCCTGCAGGATGTTTTCGTTTCACATCACTGAGTTGTCGGCACTGAAGCGTGCTGCACAACGCAGATGTCCGCGCGGCGAGCTGCTTTGTAATTCTGGACTAGCTTTACCTCTGCCATGTAGCGGATGCCGTCGATGGTGTGCTCGGCTCCGCTGGCCTCCAGGTCCCAGCCGCCCCAGTGCAGATGCATTTGGACAGCTGTATACTTCCCAGGCATTCCCTTAGTGATTTTCATTGTGGGTTGAAGGTCAATTTGGACTGTTGACAACAATGATTCAAACGATTAGGAAACCTAATAAAGATGCAAAGTTCCTAAACTCGCTAAACTACATTGTTAACTTCTCAAAGGGAGAACAAAACACGTGATTTGATGATAATTTAAAAAGCATCTGCATTGTTTTCGTATATTTGTGCTTTTTATACACCAAAGCAGTTTCTTCAACCAGCATTCTGGGGCACACTATTGTGTGCTGTGAGACTTTGTGTAGTGTGCCACATGAAATTGCCCAATGTTGACTTTGCAACAAAAAAAGTGAACAATAGCTTAATATTGTTTTTTCATATTTATTTTTATATAGTAATTTTCTGCTTGTAAGGTCGTACTTTATCTTTAATAGCTTATTTTGTGTGATCGAGCTGTAAGATATGTTGCAAAAATATATTAAAATATAACAAATCTTGCATATCAATTTGCGGATTCCAAAATAAAAGAGAGATGTTCCACTGGGAGATAACTTTTGCTTTTTCAAGTATTGGTCTTGTTATTTTTCTGGAAAAAATATCGAGTAAAACTTGAAAAACAGGTTGAAAATACAGCAAAATCCAAATTTACTGCAAAATGGATAACTTATCCGCAGTGACCAAAAACCAAAAATGAGGAGAAAAACCATACAGACGCTGCCCGACCTACGAACGAGTTAGGTTCCAGACGACCGTTCGTAAGTTGAATTTGTTCGTAAGTTGCTTCAGTGCTATATATTGTATGGAATATATGTTTATGGTTTATATAATTATGTTTAAGGCTTGTTTAAGTAAGCTGTATTGTTTTGTACTAAAAATAAACATTTAATAGAATAATATGCTCTATAAAGATAAAGTTGAGTTTTACTTACTTTTGGGAGATGCTTTAAAAGAAGTCCTCCTTCATGTTAAATAGTGGCAAAAAAAAAAGCGTTGCAACCATTTTCTCAAGCGCATCAAGCATTCTTATTCCACTTTCGTTTCAAAAGAAATGGCTCACCTCTTCCTTTCACTTTACACCAACCATGTTAAATGTGTGCACGAGATATTAACCAATAAAAATGCCAAAGTTCTTAGCGCGCTGGAAATACAGTATAGAATGTTTACAAATGAACTAGGAAGAGGAAGCAGATTTATTCTTCAGTGTTGATGCTGGGTGACCTCTTACAGCGTCACGCGGCGAAAAAAAGCACTATAGTACTGTCCTCTACTTGAAAAAAGGTGCACACAATCCAAAATCTAACTTACAGTAATGTTCGGATATTTTTCGACATCCCGAAAAAAAATGATCGTATCTGCCGGAATCCACAAGTCGAATGCACGAAAGTCGGGGAGCGCCTGTACTGTCAATTTAGGCCACATGCTAATTAAAGCTTTAAAAAAGGGAAACTGGTGTAGGGAATTACATCTTAAACATTTTAGGTATATTGTGTGCCTTGAATTTTTCAATGAAAAGGGCTGGGGATCACTGCAGTAAAGTATTACTAACTTACCAGAGTGTCCATTGTTGGACATAAGAAAAGTTCCTTTTTGAGCATCATATCCGGTAAGCTCCAGCTGCAATATGTCCGGGTTGTGTCTCACGTTGCGCCTTTGTATGTTGATTGGTGACTGTTTTTTACCCCCACATGCCGGGTACTTTGTTGGCCAATGCATCTGGTCCAAAGCTCCCTCTGTGTGTATAGTAAATGTTAGGCAAAAACAGATAATTCAATGTTACATTCTGTACATTTGATCAGTGATTAAATTTCAGGTAAAATAATTCATTAATTTCGACAAATAAATACAAAGCCTATAACAATAATCACATACATACATTATTTTCCTTGCATTAAGTAGCTACTGATGTATTTCTAAACATGATGTTGTGTACAGTATTTTAAAATGTATCTTTGGAAAGTTTGGCTGGATTACACTCCTCTCTAGTGGCCGATATGTGTACTCCAGGAGGAGCAGCACAACACTTTTAGGACAACAGTGAAACAGTTAATTTTTGTTTTATTCAATTATACTTGGCAGCTTGGCAGCGCAGTGGTTAGCACGTGTGCAGCACAGTTCTGAGGTCATGAGATCGAACCTTCCTGTGAGGAGTTTGCATGTTCTCCCCGTGATTGCGTGTGTTTCCTCCCACATTCCAAAAACATCCATGTCAGGTTAATTGGCCGGTCCAAATTGTCCCTTGGTATGAATGAGCGAGTGAATTGTCTGCTTCTGTGTGCCCTGCGACTGGCTGGCAACCAGTTCAGGGTGTCCCCTGCCCACTGCCCGAAGATAGCTGGGATGGGCTCCAGCACCCCCGTGACCCTATCAAGGATAAGCGGTGCAGATAATGGATGGATGGATGGATTCAATGATACTTTTGCAAAATGGATTTTCAAAATAAATATATCTTATAATATTTTTGTTTTACAATTCACTAATCAAGAAGCTATTTTCATGCAAGATCAATGAACAATGCATATCGATTGCTTTATGGAAGGGTATAGACCAGCGGTCTCAAACGTGGTGCCTGAGGCCACTCTGTCGGCCCCTAAGAACACCTGAGTAGCTCACAGTTCTAAAAATAGCTCACCATTGTGATTTTCTAGGACATTTAATTTATAGCTGGCATGATATTCTGTGGTTGACTGATCTTATTTTAACCCTACTTCTAATAATTACAACCTAGTAATAATATATGTAGAGTATTCAACGTTTGGTCAGAATCCTGTTTTGAAATGCCAGAAAATGATCAAACAATGTCAAAACATGTGAGGTGAATATTGTGTTTTAAGTCAATCACATAGATATGTTATCTGACTGATACTGACAACGGAAAGCAGCCTCCCACCTCTTACTAAAGAAGTGTGACTTTTTTCCCCTCCCTCTCTACGTAAGGGAAATAATCCAAGTCACAGGGTAAACAAGTTGTTTGTTAGAATAATGTATTTACCTCCCATATTCGCTACACATAATACTAATTAAGGTTGAAGACATAACATAGTGGTTTCCCTTAACCACTAGGGTCGTAGGAGCACCATTTTCTGCGGTGTGTCTTGGGCAAGTACAGCCTGATGGCGCCCATCCTTCTCCAGGCCAACAAAAGTCACATGTATATATCAAACGGGTAGCCCTTCACGCTAATCTGTAACAAAAAGTAGCTCTCATCTTCAAAAGGGTTGGTGACCACAGGTATAGACGGAACATAAACTTATATAGGCAAAGCTTGGCTGCAAGTATTTTTCCCCATTTGTTCTGCTTCACTATTACCTACACATGTCGTTTGTTATGTTTGGCAACGGCGGGATACATATTATGTCCACGTCATACGGTTTACATAATCACTAGGCCCTAGTGACTAGGGGGTACATTTTTCCTAGAAAACTTGGCTATTTTACAGAAAAAATAGTACAGGTCAAATAATAAGATAAATGTATATTTTTTTAGATCAAATATTAAGAAAGAGAGAAGTGTTACGAGGCTAAGTGAAACATATACAGTGTTCTGTTACAAAGTTGAGCAATATCATTTGAACATAAGTCAAACCATCTTGTATTGATATCAAAATAAAGATATCAAGAGAAGAAAATAGCAACACGGAGAGAAAAGCTCGTTTTGTAATGAGACAATTATTCTTTATTGGGAAGGAGTGTTGTAAAACGTTTATCGTGAGTCCATAAATGAAGTAGTGCAGGTGTGCGTAATGTAAAATCCCATGTTAATGTGACCAAGATGTTATTTATTTTTTGGAAATGGATAACTTCTTGACGTAATTATCAGACGCAGCATGACTGTACTGTACACTTTGCAAGATGAT